>NC_081195.1:28442599-28580099 GCF_902713425.1 Acipenser ruthenus
CACAGCTTTGTTTTTTCAGCAATATTTTGTTTTTCCATATAATTTTAATTAAATAACTTGTCTTGAATACTGTCACTTGTCTGTCGTTTCTGTGTGTAGGTGTATGCCGAGTTCCAACGGATCACAAACCAGAACTTGCCGAACATCTTTTATGAAGAGCTTGACCGCCACACTCTTCGCTTGATGACCTTATACCGACAGAGGGCAAAGACAGGAAAGACATCTGATGCTTTGGCTGACATTCTGAGGATTCCTGATCTACAGGTAAGATGGTCAATGCATATGTCATTAGGTCACTGCATATCTAAAGATGGGAATCAGACCTGGTTCAAAGTAAATCAAGCATAATCTATTTGACTCGGGTCTGGTTGGAATACTTGTACATTGTTATCACTTTAGTGATCTGAGGGTTCATGTACTGGTGCTTGTGTGATGCATGATGTATCCATTCTAACTATTCACAAGATTTGTGTGCCAGGTAGACAAGTATGATCCAATATGAAGGTCAACCCTAAGCCCTCCTGCCCTGTGCACTTTGGAGATCTGAAAAGATATGACAGGTGTAGGCAATATGCTAGCAGCTCCACATAGACCTCTGATAGGCTAGTTGGAATGTATGGCATATTGCTGTCACCTGCCAAATCTTGTCAGATCTCCAGAGTGCATAGGGCGTGAGGGCTTGGGCTTGATGTTGAGATCAGATCTATGTCTCAAAATGGACTTGGGATTATTGTCTCTTCAGTACTTGGTCAACTATGCATTTTTAAGGTGTACCACTGTGCTCCGTGCCCTTCCTGTGTTGCTGCGCAAGAAGGTCTCAGGATTTTAAGACATGCACGGTTAGTTTTTTGCCCCTCTGGTGTGTGTGTGTTGATTGTGCGCATTTCAAATTCAACATTATATCAATCTGTGGTTGTTATACAGTAAGTTTTTAAAGCTATTTCAGTCACTGAAGTCTTAACCTTGGTCTTCTAAATGCTACTTTTCCTGTGATTTGTGCATTTCAGGTGGAGGATTCTGATGAGCCAGATGTTGGTGATGCACCAGTCGCCATCCTTACAGTCGTCAGTGATGACGCTGAAAAGCTGATCCACTTCAACCCAATCAAGATTTCCATTGTCCTGGAGAGTGAAGTTATGGTGACCAACCTACCCAGACTGGCTGACGCTTTCCTGGTAATGTTCGGTCTGATCTATGCTCTACATCTGAGTTATCCAAAAGAACTGGCCAACACGTTTGAGTTCGTTCAGAAAATCCTGCTGGGCCTAGAAGATGGGAAACTTAAGCCAAGACTACAGGCTTTGAAGAATGACTTGCTGATACATGTGTAGTGATTGACCAAAGATACGATCTGCCTGGGTTCTGGTGGATGCATTATTTTTATACTGTGGAAGACATTTTGAGTTTGCAGCCAGTGTATGAGTTTCATTTCTCTTATTTTCTTGTGATCTTAGTTAGGGCACTGAAAGACCTGTTATGGTAGCTGGAATACAGAACAAATCCTGAGTTTTTGTTTTCTAACAGGGAAAGCAAACTTTACAGGCCACAGAAGTGTTTTACTTTAGTCATATGGCCTAAGGCAGGTGAGTGGAAGGTGAAGGTGACGTAACAGAATTGTTGTAATACAGTTGTGGGCAGCACCTATGAGCCCAGCTTTAGTTTGTTGATAATCATTTGATGCAGTTGATTCTACTTAACATTAATTTTTAGGTTGCTCACATACTCTGCCAACATGCTTCTGGTGAGCTTTCTCTAGAGAATTTCTATTGTTGAAAAGCACTAAGCTCATGGTAAATGTTTTTTTTATTTTTTCTCAGAGACTATCAACATCTGGAAGCAGAGGCTCCCTCAAAATGGTCATAGTCATTTTCTGAATCCCAAATAGACCCCTAGCTCCTATGAGTAACAACCCCACCCTGACTTCTGACAGGCTGGATGGATTTTTTTTTTTATTTTACCATGTTTACTCTTCTCCTAGCATCTCAATGGGAGTATCTAGTAGGGGCTTGGCGATGATTTGGGATTCAGAGAGACAGGATCATTTAACCTCTTTTCACACTACAAAGCAAAGTTGCACTGTGTAAAGTAACAGACCTCTCAAATACTTTATGTGGTAATGACACCATTATTGCACCTTTTGTTAAACACAATTTTCAAATTGTTATCGTTACGATAAAACATTCTTCATGTTTTAATTATGCATTTGAACATGTTTTTTTTATTTGGGTTAACTTTATATATTGCACGTATTATTTAGTTTGAGTTAGTGCTACTCAATTAACCTCAGGTAATCAGTTGCCTAAAAAAAATTGATTAACCGTACAATTGCCTTTTGAGTTCCACTAAGTTATATTTTTTAATTTACATTGAAGTTACCACAACTTAAAAATGTTAAGTAAAGAAAATAAGAATAAGTGTAAGAAAATAAATCAGTAAGCAGAACACAAACACATTAAGTTATGGCGACATAATATGTATACATTAAGTGCACTTCAAATGGGAAGTTGTTGTTAATTCAATGTATTGAGTTTTAATTAGCAAAATAACTGAGTTCATCATCATACTATTTTAAAGTATAGTTTAATTAAACTTGAAAATTATATTAACTAAGAATAGTAAGTACTGTATACATTTTCATTTTAAGTTTCATTACTCAAAAAATCAAAGGCAATCAGTTGCCTCAATTTTTTTGAGTTAGCAGAACTTATCGGGGTTTACAGTGTGGCATTTTTAAATTATTGGTGACTAAAACCTACAGCACTGATGCTAATTAAAAAATAATAAAACGCTTACCAAGTATCAGTGTGATGGATGTCCCTGCTTGTTACCACGCAAATCACTGATGATGGCAGGGAAATTGGAGAGAGCTTCAGTCACAAGACATTTTTGGCGTTTTTAATCTTTGATGGTATTTCGTCTTGATTGCCCTTTGCTAGTAATGTACTTGTAATGAGCAAACAACCCACATTTTTTCACTGAATTGAAAGCTAAAAACTCTTGCTACTCTCACACCAGAAGTAACGGCTTGGCAATACTGCGGTTTCTGACTGGCCATACATTCTGTATTTTGAAATGAACCAATAGTACTTAAGTTACAATAAACTTTAATCGGGTCATTGAAACAAATAAATATCGACTTGCAGGCATGAACGCACGCAGGAAATAAAACGAGTTAAAGACTAGGCTTTTAGTTTTTTAAAATGTCTTTTTTTGTATCCCAGACAGACTGCAGTAACCGCCCAACTGTTTATATTACATTTAAACAACAGGGCTTATTTAAAATGTACATATTTAATATGTAAATTAGTTGTGTGTGCGCTGAACGCTCTGTCACAGCACATCAGTCTGGTGTTAGCAATTAAATGTTGATTACATGACAAAAGTTTGCAATAGATAGGCAAGTGGTACTGAATAAAATGCGTTGTCTGCCAGTTCAGAATTTTTCACGAGTACCCCAGTTTGAAAACCGCTAGAAGAAACCACATTACCAACAGATACAGTTTAATAGTAGTATTTAAAAGCCGTTGTCCTGACTGGTAAATTCTTCTAGCTTCCCCTTTTATTTTGACAATTTCCATATAATAATGGCATTTTTATCTTGACATTTTTCATTCTTAGCCACCAAGTAAATATTTGGACAGTTTTCAAAACAATTGTTGCTTTATTTTTACAACACACGTTGGTGTTGTTGATAATATGATAAACGCGTATATCTGCTTCAGCTTAAACGATGGCCCGTGTTACACAGAACACTACAAATAAAATGTCAAATATACACTGTGTATTTCGTTGGTTTTGTGGATTTGCTATGTTTTTAACTTATTTTAATACTGCACATAATTATATAGTTTAGAAAATGCTACTTACCAAAACCATGCTGCACGTGAACTGTATTACATAATAATTTCGTTTATTCCGATTCCAGTGGTGTTTTCTCAATGCAAGATGTATTGTAGGCATATATACAGTGCCGTATAAAACCACATACACTGTCTGTATATAATTTTATCATGCTCGTTATAGGCCTACTGGCAAAATGGTCAAGAGTCAGTTGGTGCTTAACACATACTGAATCATTTTTGCTGTGAATTTTAGCATTTTTGGTCATAGAAAAGACACATTTCACATATTTTATAACGTTACCGTAGGCTACTTTTTTTTTATTTTTTTTTTTTAGCTAATGATGCGTTTTCGTTTCACAAATCTTCTGCACACAGTATTTTTAGGCACACCTATAAAAACCTATATTTCAACAGTTACTGTCGAAGCTTATTACTTATTCTTCCAGAAGTAATGGTCGGGTGTAACAGGGATACGAGGTTATATTTGCGCTGGGCCATGTTGTTAACAAGCCTGATGTTGTCGTCCAGGCTTTACTGTGAAATTGACTGTAACCAGGGAGGGTGTGAGCGCATCTTAATGGACATGTCATTGTAATACAAAATGCATTAATATACTGCGTATTGGTATTGCGTCTGGTCTGGGAAGAGGGACACACGAGTGCGTTAAGAGAATTTCAGCAGGCCTTTTTTATTTCAGGGGGGCCTTGGCGCAATGGCGCGGCATAGCGCGAACACTGCAGATGAGGTATGACACAGGCCCGGTTTTTGGGATGGAACCGCATAACAGTCTCGCGTTTTGATTGGTCCATGTCAGTCACATGAATATGTCGTCACACGAGTGGAAAAGCTTGCAGGCATTTTTAACATTGTGATGAGAGAGAGAGTGATCTGCTTTCCACAACCTTACCATTAAAATATAACGTGGTATTACGCTGTACTGATATAACAAACTATGGGTAATTACTTTATATGAATTATCATGTTATGCACGTATGTAAGAATTGGCTTTCTGTGGTGGTGTACTTTTTTCTTTCAAGTAGCATATATCTATAATTGTTTTTGCGATATATTTTAATATAAAATGTATACACTATTGCAGTTTTGTTAGAGGATACATTAGTTTATCTCTAATGTAATCACAGTTGTACATATAGACTGCCCCTGTTTTCATTTACGTCGCAAATTCTGAGCCGCTTTGGTTTTTAGATAACGTGCCAAATTCTGGGCCGCTTTGGTTTTTAGATAACGTCCCAAATTCTGGGCCGCTTTGCATTTTCGAATTCAGCCCACTTTTGGGGACTCAGCTGACGAGTTTCTAAGTCATCCATGCACAGTTTACCATAAACTGGATTGTGAATTCATTAGAGAGTAACCCTTAGTACATGAATCAAAGTTAATGTATTTTTTACTCTCCCCAGAAATCTTTTTTTTATTTTTTATGAAAAACAGAAATAAAATGTAAATGTTAAAAAAACGTATTTCTTATTACGTGAAAAAACTACATTGCACTGAAATAGATACATGAAAATTAATTAAAGCAGTCGTTTGCCTTTATTAAAGGCTAATATTAAAAGACATTTTTGGGAAGGAACATGGTATTCCGAAAAAAGAACATCTCATTTTCTTATGTAAAGTCCATCAATATATTGTAGTGTTTCAGGTTCTTTTTGGACAGAAATGAGACTGCAACTGTGAGTAGATGAAGGACGTTTATTTTGACAATAATTAAATAATCACAAAATAAAATCATAAAGTGAGGGAAAGGAGACTGGGAGTCGAAAGTGAAAATAAATGATTGTAGTAATTTTTCTTTTACGCAAAACCTGCACTCCAATTCCCCTCCACACACGTGTACCACCATGCAACTCTGGCACGCACACACCACCATGCAATCCCTGCACGCATACTCCCACCATGCAACCCCTGCACGCACACACCACCATAAGACCCCTGCACACACACACCACCATGCAACCCCTACATGCACACACCAATATGCAACCCCTGCATGTACACACCAATATGCAACCCCTGCATGTACACACCAATATGCAACCCCTGCATGCACACCCCACCATGCAACCCCTGCACGCACACACCACCATGCAACCCCTACATGCACACACCACCATGCAACCCCCGCACGTACACACCACCATGCAACCCCTGCACGCACACACCACCATGCGACCCCTGCACGCATACACCCACCGTAGCAATTCTTTGCAAAATATATTTTTGGGTATTCAGCCCCATTCATGTCTATGGCAGTGTTAAAAAACACATTTTCAGTCATATCTCTCGAACCAGAGCATCTATAACCACCGTTCGAAGGGTTCTAGACCAGCCTGAATGTAATATGCTCAGTTTCGTAGCAATTCTTTGCAAAAAATATTTTCAGGGCGTTCAGGGTGTTCAGCCTCATTCATGTCTATAGCAGGGTTGAAAAACACATTTCAGGCATATCTCTCAAACCCGAGCACATAGAACCACCATTCAAAGTGATATAGACTCAGGGGAGCACCCCAAACCACAAAACGGTGTGATGGTTCACCCAAAAACTCATGTCATGATGAAAAAATTAACTTTGCCAAGCCGTCCTGGCATCTGAACCATGAAAATGGTGACTCATTGTGTGGGGCCCCATGGGGCCCCGCCGCAAAAAAAAAATCAAGTTCCTAACCCCCACAGAACCCGAGATACGCCCTGTCAAAAATGTCCAAAAACTACCCTTTTTGGGGTCATATCTCCATGACCCTGGGGACTAGAAACCGGGTTGAACTTCCTAGGGTCATGTATGGGGGCCCTCTTTCACAGGGAGCTACCCGTTTTCAAATGGTACATTTTCAGCATGATGGCATGTCAAGGTTGCATTTCCAATAGCTTTTGAGCTCCAGTTTGGCAAAAAAAGTCTAAACTGGTGTCCTTTCTAGCTGGGGACACTTCACTTGGAGGGATCGACAGGGGCCCCAAGGTGGACCTCCGTACCGATTTACAAGTCTCGTGGACCCCCGGAACCCGAGATATAGCACCCTGAAAAATGTCTATGGGAAATCCCATTATAAAACCCCTTTGGGGCAACGGCCACCATCTGGCGGTGGGGTGGCGTATGAACCCGTAGCCCGTGTCTTTCTTTAGCTAAGACTCTTCTGCACGCAAAGAGTGCCCTTCTGAGTTCGTTGGCCATGGGGTCGTGGAGATACTGGTACAATAAGAGACCACCCCCTTCCCTATGGCAAATCCCATTATAAAAACACCATCGGGGTAAGGCTCGGCCAATGGCGGTCGTGGGTCGTACGAACTCGAAGAAGCCAATTTTCTTTAGCTAAGACTGTTGTGCATCTAAAGAGAGTACTAGCGAGTTTGTTGGCCCAGGATTTGTGGACTCATGGGGTACGACAGGAGGACCCCCGCCCCCCCCCGACCGCGATTTCCTATAGCAAAATACATACAAAAAATGTCTATTATATATAAGACCTGAAATGTGCACATTTTGTAGTGTATTTATGCAACAGAAGCACCAATTTAAGTCCAAGTGTTTTGTGATCACAGTATCAGCTTGAGTGTTTTGGAGCATAGTTTTGCACCAAAAGCGAGCAGAGGCGAAAAAAAGCACTATATACCCTATTCTTTAAAATATCACTTTGCAGTGCAAATTTGAGGAACGCAACCACTTAGCAACTTGCAAATTGGTACTGCAATTTAAAGGCCTGTAGTGTCAGACTGGTAGTCCATAACTGATTCAAGTGTTTTTGGAATGATTCCTGCGAAGACTGATTTATAAGAAAAAAGAGAGATTGACAAACAGCATTTTGCTTTATATGCAGAAACGGGCAACTACAAGAGGGTGTCAAACAAGCTGTGAATGTGTCCCAGGAGGCTACAGAGTACCTCTGGGTATGAATCCAGATGCTCGCAGTACCTGTTCTTAGATGGCCGAAACCACTGTATCGCTGTATAACTGTATACCCTATAAATATCACTTTTTATTGTGTATTTGAGGAACACAACCAATTACAAACTTCATTTGAATTGCTGTGCTATCAGAATATCAGTGTATAACTTTGCTGGGTATTGCAGTGTATGCTGGGTATCAAAAGGCCTTCACTTTTACAAAAGGCTGTCAGAATTTAAAAAAGGCCGTCAAAGTTACAAACAAATAGCTGTGCTCCTAACCCAATACTTGTCTTTTTAATTCTGTGCATCCAAATACTTCTAGTTAAAAGTTTTAAGAATTAAGCCTACTGTTTGTTGTTCTGTCCTAAACCAGCAGTTTGTCACCCAAATTTATTAAATAAACAGGGGGGGGGGGGGTTCATCAGATTAGTCTCCATTTTATTGTAACTGAGGTACCATTCAGTTGAGCGAAAATTGTAAAGGGGTACTTGAGCTGAAACCTCCAGATAGAAGGGGTACAGTTTCAAAAAAAGGTTGAAAACCCCTGACCTACAGTATAAACTATCAGGAATAGATAAGGGAAATGTTGACTAATACAATACAATAGGATTTATTTGAAGTTGTTGAAGGGCACTGGTCTCTTAAACCCAGAAGTTCTGATAAACCCCTACGCCTCACTATATATTGATGGACATTACATAAGCAAATGAGATGTACTTTTTTTTTTTTTTGGTATACCATGTTCCTAAATGTTTTCTGGGAGATTAAAAAATACATTAACTTTGATTCATGTACTAAGGGTTACTCTTAAATGAATTAACGGTCCAGTTTATGGTAAACTGTGCATGCATGACTTAGAAACTGGGCTGTCAGCTGAGCAGAATATCTCAAAAACTGGCCTGAATTCGAAAATGCAGAAAAGTACACCACCACAGAAAGCCAATTCTTACATTCGTGCATAACATGATCATTCATATAAAGTAATTACCCATAGTTTGTTATATCAGTACAGCGTAATACCACATTATATTTTAATGGTAAGGTTGTGGAAAGCAGATGACACACTCTCTCTCTCTCTCTTCTTCTTCTGGTTAATATATAGGGCACATTCCATCTATTATTTTAGATGATTAGCGCCCTCTATCTGTAGTCCTTTGTCTGTCTGTTTTACTTTATCTTTCTGTCATCTTTATTTATTATAACTTCTCTTCTTTTCCTGTTTCCTTTATATATTTCGTCAGTATCCTTTCTCTATTCAGTCTCCCTTCCTCTTTCCCTTTTCCCAGCAAGTTCTTTATATTGACTTCATATACCTCCATTTCCCTTCTCTGCTCCTCATATTTCTCACACTTTAACAAATAATGTTCTACTGTTTCTACTACTTTACATTTTTCACACTTTCCATCTTCATGCTTCCCCAGTCTTAAAAGATGTTCATTTAAAGAACTATGCCCAATCCTTAACCTATCCAATGCTTTTTCCTCTTTCCTTCCCAACTGTATTTACCCAACTGTTGTTCACCTCTTTCTGGATATTATAATAAAACCTTCCTTTTATGCTTTCATCCCATCTCTCCTGCCATTCTTTTACTATCATTTTTTTTCACAAAATCTACCATTTCCTGTGATCCCAAAGGAATCACCACATCAATTTCCTCTCTTCTTAACCAATTTTTTGCTGCCAGATCTACCATCACGTTGCCCAGAATGCCAGAGTGACCAGGAATCCAAACTAAAATCACTTCGATCCCCATAATTGTGCATTCCTTATATTGTTGCATTATTTCAACCATGATATCTCTTCTATCACTAAACTCCCCTTTTAATACAATAAGACCACTTAATGAATCTGAAAATATGACCGCTTTTTTAGGCTTTATTTCAGCTATTTTAACTATTGCAAATAGTATAGCTACCATTTCTGCAACAAATACCGATAAATGGTCAGATATCATCGCTATTTTACAGACATCTAATTCTGGGATATAATATGCTATTGCCACTCTTCCTGTTTTTGGATCCTTGGATCCATCTGTATATACAGTGCCTTGCGAAAGTATTCGGCCCCCTTGAACTTTGCGACCTTTTGCCACATTTCAGGCTTCAAACATAAAGATATGAAACTGTAATTTTTTGTGAAGAATCAACAACAAGTGGGACACAATCATGAAGTGGAACGAAATTTATTGGATATTTCAAACTTTTTTAACAAATAAAAAACTGAAAAATTGGGCGTGCAAAATTATTCAGCCCCTTTACTTTCAGTGCAGCAAACTCTCTCCAGAAGTTCAGTGAGGATCTCTGAATGATCCAATGTTGACCTAAATGACTAATGATGATAAATAGAATCCACCTGTGTGTAATCAAGTCTCCGTATAAATGCACCTGCACTGTGATAGTCTCAGAGGTCCGTTTAAAGCGCAGAGAGCATCATGAAGAACAAGGAACACACCAGGCAGGGCCGAGATACTGTTGTGGAGAAGTTTAAAGCCGGATTTGGATACAAAAAGATTTCCCAAGCTTTAAACATCCCAAGGAGCACTGTGCAAGCGATAATATTGAAATGGAAGGAGTATCAGACCACTGCAAATCTACCAAGACCTGGCCGTCCCTCTAAACTTTCAGCTCATACAAGGAGAAGACTGATCAGAGATGCAGCCAAGAGGCCCATGATCACTCTGGATGAACTGCAGAGATCTACAGCTGAGGTGGGAGACTCTGTCCATAGGACAACAATCAGTCGTATACTGCACAAATCTGGCCTTTATGGAAGAGTGGCAAGAAGAAAGCCATTTCTTAAAGATATCCATAAAAAGTGTCGTTTACAGTTTGCCACAAGCCACCTGGGAGACACACCAAACATGTGGAAGAAGGTGCTCTGGTCAGATGAAACCAAAATCGAACTTTTTGGCAACAATGCAAAACATTATGTTTGGCGTAAAAGCAACACAGCTCATCACCCTGAACACACCATCCCCACTGTCAAACATGGTGGTGGCAGCATCATGGTTTGGGCCTGCTTTTCTTCAGCAGGGACAGGGAAGATGGTTAAAATTGATGGGAAGATGGATGGAGCCAAATACAGGACCATTCTGGAAGAAAACCTGATGGAGTCTGCAAAAGACCTGAGACTGGGACGGAGATTTGTCTTCCAACAAGACAATGATCCAAAACATAAAGCAAAATCTACAATGGAATGGTTCACAAATAAACATATCCAGGTGTTAGAATGGCCAAGTCAAAGTCCAGACCTGAATCCAATCGAGAATCTGTGGAAAGAACTGAAAACTGCTGTTCACAAATGCTCTCCATCCAACCTCACTGAGCTCGAGCTGTTTTGCAAGGAGGAATGGGCAAAAATTTCAGTCTCTCGATGTGCAAAACTGATAGAGACATACCCCAAGCGACTTACAGCTGTAATCGCAGCAAAAGGTGGCGCTACAAAGTATTAACTTAAGGGGGCTGAATAATTTTGCACGCCCAATTTTTCAGTTTTTTATTTGTTAAAAAAGTTTGAAATATCCAATAAATTTCGTTCCACTTCATGATTGTGTCCCACTTGTTGTTGATTCTTCACAAAAAATTACAGTTTCATATCTTTATGTTTGAAGCCTGAAATGTGGCAAAAGGTCGCAAAGTTCAAGGGGGCCGAATACTTTCGCAAGGCACTGTATACATAATGCCTCCACACTCTTCTCCTCTACAAAAGCTTGACTTTCTTTTCAGTTCCATTTTTTCTCCTCCTTTCTTCACTTGCTCACTCAATTTTATACAACAGTTTGGTTTTTCCATCATCCATTCCGGAAACACATTTATATTAACATTCTATCCATTTTTGCATCCAATACCCCAACGTGCCTCCATTTGTTTCCCACCTCTCCTTTTTATATCTTCCATGCTTTTTCGAGGAGGAAATTCTGGATGCATAGAGTTAGCCTTTATCCAATATTTTATACTTAACCATTTCCTCCTTAGTTCCAATGGCATCTCATTTACTAAAACCTGCATAGCATTTATTGGAGCAGATTTCACAGCTCCTATACATACCATTATTGCTTTAGCTTGCAAATTATCCAATTTTTCCATCTTACTTTTACAAGTTCCCACTAGAATCTGACTTCCATAATCTATTACACTCCTAATTAACCCTCTGTATATCATCATTATACAAGTTTTATTTGCTCCCCAACTCGTCCCTGAAATACTTCTTAGAATATTCATCCTTCCTTTACATTTATCTATTATAGAATTTATTTGTTTTCCCCAAGTTAATTTTTTTATCAAACCACACTCCCAAGTATTTAAATTCCTCCACCTCTTTAAGAATCTTATCTTGGTATAATAAATTTAACTTCCCCTGCTCTCTTCTTCGTGAAAATAATAGCACCTCTGTTTTTGTTACTGATATTTTAAAGCCCCATTTATTTGACCATTTTTCCAGATTATTCAATGCCTCCTGCAATTCCCTCCTAACTGTTTCAATATGTTTATTCCTTTTATAAATAACCCCATCATCAGCAAACAGACCTACAGCTACTTTTGATCCTACTAAAATATCATCAGCTAGATCATTTATCATTATATTAAATAGCAAAGGGCTAATAACACTTCCTTGAGGAGCTCCATTTTGCATCTCAAATCTTTCAGAGAACTTCCCCTTAATTTTAACTTTGAATCCTCGTTCCTTCAAAAACTCTCTGATCCACCATAAAGTCCTCCCTTTTATCCCCAATGATGCTATTTTGTATATTAAACCTTCTTTCCAGACCATATCATACGCTTTTTTTTTCTATGTCAATAAAAACTGCCCCAACCACCTCATTCTCACTTAATGCCTCCTTGACTTCAGTAGACAATCTAACCAACTGATCAGTCGTCAGCCTATTTTTATGAAAGCCACTCAATAATTTTTTAGATTCCAGAAAATACCACATTCTCTCACACACCATCCTTTCCATAATTTTACATATAGTAGCCGTCAATGCTATTGGTCGATAAGATCCCACTTCACCCGGGTCCTTTCCTGTCTTACTTATAGGAATGATGACAGCATTCTTCCATTCTAAAGGGTAACACCCCCAACTCCCACACTTTATTATAAAGTTTTAATAATATTTCTAAACTTCTATCTGGTAACATTTTATACATAATATTAGAAATCTTATCTTCACCTGGTGAGGTATTCTTGCCTTTTTCAATCGCTGCTTTCACTTCACCTATTGAAAATGGAACATTTATTTTTGTTTTGACATCTTCCCTATCTTCCAATATTACTGAATTATTTATACAAAATTGTCCCCTCTTTTCTAAAAATTCTTTATTATAATTCTCATCTTGCCCCACCTTAGCAAATGCTAACCCCAGCATAGAGGCTTTCTTCTCATCATCCGTTATAATTATTCCATCCTGCTTTAACGGAAATAATTGCCATTGCCTTAATTTTATTCCACACATCTTTTATACTAGAATCATAACTTATTTTAGTGCAATAATCCTGCCAATATTCTTTTTTCCTATTCCTAATAACCCTTTGAGCCATTGCTTTTGATTTTTTAAACTTAATTAAGTCATCAGCTAACATAGTTTTTTTTCTCAGACAAGCTTTCCTTTCTTTAATCAATCTGGAACACTCTTCATTCCACCAAGGTACCGCTGGTTTAGCCCCCTTCTTAGTTTTCCTCATTGGAATAGCTCCCTTTGCTGCTTGCATAATAGCCTTTACTATCCCCTCATTAAAAATATTTACATCATCATGTATTATATTTCCCTCTATATTATTATTACATATGTTTTGAAATTTTTCCCAGTTTGCTTTTTTATAGTCCCATCTCTCTTCTTGCACCTGCTCGTCAATCTTAGTCTTCCCATCTATCGTAAGAATTATAGGGAAATGATTAATTCCCATTTCTTCATCCACTAACATCTTCCAATCCACTCTTACTCCCAACTGCGCTGATACAATAGATAAATCTAGAGCTGAGCTTTTCCCAGTATTTACATCATACCTTGTTCCTTCCCCAGAATTTAAAACCACCAAATTTAAATCTTCTATTATTTCTTCAATCACCATTCCATTTCTATCATTTATCTTACTTCCCCATAATGTATTACGGCTATGAAAATCTCCACAAATAATCTTCCCACCCCTCATATGTTCAGTAATATTAACTATTTCTTCCTTATCTAATTCCTTACGAGGGTTATACATATTCATAACGCTTATCACACCATCCTCCACATTAATTTGTACCCCCACTATCTCCAACTCGGAAACAATAATAATTTCAGAAAACACAATATTCTCCTTTATTCCTATGCATACTCCTCCACCTCTACCTTCCTTTTGATCTTTCCTTATAATTATATATCCTGGTACTTTAAAATTTAGTTTTGGAATCAACCACGTCTCTTGAATACAGAAAATATCTGTTAGCTTAAAATCAACTATACATTTTTTAAATTCTTGCCCATTTGCTATTAAACTTTGCGCATTCCATTGAAAAATTCTTATCCCCATTATCTATTCACTTCTGACATATTCTCTAGCTCAAACGTTAATACTACTGTTGTAGATTGAACCTCCCCCTTTTCATCCCTTTTCCCAATACGCCTTACCTCTACCACCTGATCCTTTTCCAGCTCCTCCTCTAACTCCTCTACAGTAATATCCATCATCACCCATATATCACTCCTTTACATATTTTCTTTTCCTGCCTCATGTAACTCTCAATCGGGATTTGGCCTAGCTCCTCTAACCCCAGCATTTTTTTCCTCTGAGTCTTACTCATACACTCAATTAATAAACCTCCACCATTTACTCTTTTCACAGCCTTTACTCTCCCTACAGCCACCTGAATCCATTCAGCTATTTTTAACGGGTTAACATTGCTAAAATTGTTCTCTTTTATTTTTGATTTTATAATCACCCCTAACTCTTCTTTGTTGTCTTCACCTTCCTTACTTTCCCTTTTGTTTTTCTTTCCTGACTCATGCCAACCTTCTTCCCTTTCACCACCTAAAGCATTTTTTCTTTTACTTCCCATATTTATACTTTCCATTTCTTCCTCTCCTTTACTCCTTTTCTCCGTCATTTTTCTTAATCCAAAGTCAAGCCCCTCCCCTCCTAACCTGTCCCTCCTCGATTTTCTTCCGCAAACACTCCTTTTCCTTTCTTAATCCATCCAAAGTCCTCTCAGTCCCATGCCGTCCGTGTTTACTTTGCATCTGTATCGTTTCACCAAAACGCCACCACTCACAAACCTTGCAGCCGCCATCTCACGCAGACTTCCGTCATAGGTCGGAAAAGAACCCTCTCTCTCTCTCTCTCTCTCTGATCACAATGTTAAAAATGTCTGCAAGCTTTTCCACTCATGTGACGACATATTCATGTGACAGACATGGACCAATCAAAACGCGAGACTGTTATGCGGTTCCATCCCAAAAACCGGGCCTGTGTCATACCTCCTGCGGATGCAAAGGTTTGAGCAGAGCTTTCTGTAGTCGTGAAAGCGCAGCAGCAGAAGCTGTCAGGTTGCAAAGAATGATGTGAGGCTGAACACTACAGCAGCACCGAGTACAGCCTCACAAAGCGGTCTGGGTTACCATTGTAACTGACACGCAACATGAAACTGAGGCGCTGAATGGCTGACTGCATTTACATCATCTACCACGGGATGAGAACGTTGCAGAGTAAATGGGTGCGTTCACGAGAGGCAGACTTTACTAAGTCTGCGCAGATTCTGCAAAGATTCTGAAAATTCATTGGCTACTTGCTCCGATTCTGTGCAGATTCTGCGCAGAATGACGAAAGTCTGTGTGTCATGAACGCACCCAATCAATCGATGAGGCTGAGGCGCTGCTCTGATCAGCAGCAGTGACTCTATGGTTTAGAGATCCCTTCTTTTGAAGAACGAGACGTTGTGTGTGACTTTAACAAAAGGGATTTTTCTTTTTGTACAAACACAAACGATCGTCACTAGTGACAATTCCACTTTTTTTTTGTCGTCACTTTAAAAAAACATTTCAAATTACGAGAGTGACGAGCGACAGCGAAACCCCTGATTGTGATCCCATGTGATGTATAGCGAGGGTTAAATAGTGTAGCTGGTTCCTGGAGCGGGACGCCTCGTTTTAAGGATAGCGCTCGCCCTCTGGGGCACCTTTTATTTGTAGTTTTTGTACTGTGTTTAATTTTGCCTTTTGTACAGCTTGCTGTATATGTCCTTTGTGCGTTACCATCGCTGGTAACGTCACATGACCACCTTTACTTTCTTTTCTGTTTGTGTTAATAAATCCTGCGCGCCTGTGCCGGCACTTCAACCCCCCCCCCCCCGAGGTTCTTTTCTCTCTTAAGCTGGTTTATCTGACCGGGTTCACAAGGATCATTGGGTTCATCACTAACTGTGTCCATGCAAGTCCTCCTCACGTCTATGACAGGGGTGCTGATATGCTGCAAACTTTGCATTTCATTCGACTGACTTGACTGACTTTGTAAGAAGTACTGATCAATGCAAGGCCCTTGTCATTTCTCCCACAAGCATTTCATTCTCCCTTGATGAATCTTCAAACCCCTGACCGTTGTCGCCTTGCTCCAGCCGCAGACACAAACCTGGAGTTCCATGTCTTTGCTAACTGCAGATCTTGATTTCCATTACACGAGAGTAGATGTTAAAACTTCATGCTGATTTGAACTCGGCTCTCGCCAAGATAAGCACCAACTAAGACGTAGCTTTACAGTAAACTAATGTGATCCATATGTGTCTCCCTCCATTTACGTTTCCTTCCATATGATGATGTAGATATCCTTCTGTCTGGTGTTAATGGCTGAAGTGTAATGCTGGCTCCAGGGATCAGATTATTTTGCCTCCCTGGCGCATCAGCACACACAACGGCTGCGATGCTGGCTCCGGGGATCAACCAAAGTGCGGCCTCCCCAGCGCATCAGCATGACAACCGTCTGGATTGAGCTAAGTAGGGTACATCTCTGGGGTTTTCAAGTGGGCACCTTCCATCCTCAGTGTTTCGTCGACTAGCCCACGACACCTCAAGAGGGCTCGACGGTGATTCTGGCGTCCCAGCATCACCCCCCACCGTCCCCCACTCAACTCAGCCCAGCTTACTTACCTGTCCCAAGCCAGAATCTTTCCGTCTCAACCACAGCCAGTTGCTGCTCCTCTCTGCTGCTTCAGATAAGTTCTTCACTGTGCGACGCAACTCTTGGCCACTGAATCCGACGTCTCTGAGAAACCGGGTTGTAGAGTGTGCCACAAATCCTCGACAACCCACTTCCACTGGGTAAACCCGAACTCTCCATCCTCGCTGTTCCGCTTCAGTGGCTAGTTGAGCATACCGCAGTTTCTTCCTCTCATACGCCTCATCTACAGCATCCTCCCATGGCACTGTTAACTCTACCAGGTGAACAAGGCGTGCTGATCCAGACCACAAGACAATATCTGGTCGAAGGTTAGTGGTGGCAATCTCAGGTGGAAAAATAAGCCGTTGACCAACATCTGCCAGCATATTCCAGTCTCTAGCAGCTTCCAGTTGTCCTGGGCGAGGATTGGTTTTAACACCTTTTCTTGGTGGTTGCTCTCCTGGGCGGAGGAATGTTGTCTTTTGTGTGTAATGTTTTGATGGAACAGGTGGCAACTTATTGGTCATGTTACGCTTGTCTTCCAATGCTAAGGCCAAACATCGCAGCACCTGGTCATGGCGCCAAGTAAACCGTCCTTGGCTAAGAGCCACCTTACATCCTGTCAAAATGTGCCTTAATGTTGCAGGTGATGAACACAAAGGACATGAGGGATCCTCTCCTACCCAGAGGTTTAGGTTCTGTGGTGATGGGAGAACATCATATGTTGACCTGATGAGGAAACTGATCCTGCTCTGTTCCATTGACCATAGGTCTTGCCAGCCAATCCTGCGTTGTTCCACACTCTCCCATCTCATCCATTCTCCCTGTTTGGCCTGGGAAATGGCCTTTATACACCTCATCCTCTCCTCCTGCTTTTGCACCTCGTTGACTACCAGCTTCCTCCTTTGAGCTGGGGCCACCTTGTGCCATGTAGGAGGAGTTGAACTGAAACCAAGACCCCCTCTTCCATGCTGAACTTGCCCCATGATATCACCAATTCGAAGGGCAGCCTTTGCATCTTCCACAGCTTTCTTTGCCGCCCACTTTCTTCCAGTTTTCAACACAGGTGCTGCCTCCCTTACGCATTTATCGCGTGACTCTACTAGTGTCATTTCCAGTCTGACCTTGGCGCACTTAAACTCCTCGGTTAGAGCAGAGACTGGTAGCTGCAGTATTCCTTTACCATAAAGTCCCACTCTGCTGAGGCAGCGTGGAACTCCCAACCATTTCCTGATGTATGAACTGATTAAAGCTTCCAGCTTCTCTACTGTTGTCAAAGAAACCTCGTACACGGTCAGTGGCCACAGCAACCTCGGCAGTAGACCAAACTGAAAGCACCAGAGTTTTAGTTTACCTGGTAGAGCGCAGCTGTCTATGCTCTTCAACCCTTCCACTGCTTGTTGTCTAACTTCTCCCACACGAACTGTGTCCTTTAGATCCCCGTCGTACCATCTCCCAAGACTCTTCACTGGCTTCTCAGACACTGTTGGTATTGCCTCACCATTAATGAAGAATGTTTTATCTACTACTTTGCCTTTAATTATAGAGATGCTCCTTGATTTAGTGGGCTTGAATTGCATTCGTGCCCATTCAATGTTATTGGTTAATTTGCCCAATAATCGATTAGTGCAGGCTACTGTTGTAGTCATGGTTGTCATGTCATCCATGTATGCTCGAATTGGTGGTAGTCGCATTCCAGAAGCCAAGCGCTCTCCTCCTACTACCCATTTTGATGCCCTAATGATTACTTCCATTGCCATGGTAAAAGCCAGTGGAGAAATGGTGCATCCTGCCATTATTCCAACCTCTAGGCATTGCCATGTAGTGCTGAATTCTGAAGTTGAAAAACTGAATTGCAAATCTCCAAAATAGGCTTTCACTAAATTTGTTATTGTCATCGGTACACTGAAAAAATCAAATGCTGCCCAAAGTAGTTCATGTGGCACTGAACCATATGCATTAGCCAAATCCAGGAATGTCACATGGAGCTCCTTCCTCTCCTTTTTAGCTGATTGAATTTGTTGCCAGATCACATTGATGTGTTCTAAGCAACCTGGGAAACCTGGAATGCCCGCTTTTTGTATTGAAGTGTTAATGAAGCAGTTCTTTAATAGGTAAGCTGACAATCTCTGAGCAATAATGCTGAAGAAAATCTTGCCTTCTACGTTTAATAGGGAAATGGGACGAAACTGACTGATGCTTGTAGAATCTTTTTCTTTAGGTATAAAGACTCCACCTGCTCGGCGCCATGCTCTTGGTACAACCTGTTTTTCCCATGCCACTTTCATCAATTTCCACAGAATTCGTAGAACTCCTGAAGCACTCTTGTACACTCTGTACGGAACTCCATTAGGCCCTGGAGATGATGAAGCCCTTGCTTTTTTCACAGCTTGCTCTATTTCTTTCCACTTAGGTGCACAGTCCTCCATTTGGTATTCTGGTGGATTGATAGGTGGGATGCCTGACGGAACTGACATAGGTTCCTGCCTTTTTGAATCTGTATGTGTTTCCTCCAAATATCTCTCCAGCTCAACCTTAGATGCTTTTAGTGTGCCATTCTTCTCACTGGTGAATAACTTCTTTACAAATTTGAATGGGTCTTTATAAAAGTTCGCTCTCGCACGCTCCTTCTTTTTGTAGCGTTTCCGTAGGCGCTCAGCTCTGCGCAATGTTGCAAGCTTATCTTTTATGACCCTTTGTAAGAGATTGAGTCCCTCCTTCTGACTTTGTTCTGCTCTTCTCCATTGGTTCCTCAGCTGTCTCCTTTCTCTAACTAAGCGTTCAATCTCCTGCTGCCGTCTAGACTTTCCAGGAATAGTTTGTACTTTTTCCTTCCTTTTTTCAACTCCAAACCTCTCGCTTCCATATGCGTAGATGATGTCCCCAAATTTATCCAGCTTCTTTTCAACTGTTCCACTTAATCTTTCCAATGCAACGCAGAGATCTGTGTTTACTGTGTCCCATGCAGTTTTCTCACAAGCTCTTGGCCATTTAACTCCAGGCTTGTGCCCGTTGAGGTTCTTTTCTCTCTTATGCTGGTTTGTCTGACCGGGTTCACAAGGATCATTAGGTTCATCACTAACTGTGTCCATGCAAATCCTCCTCACATCTATGACAGGGGTGCTGATATCCTGCGAACTGTGGTTTGCTTCCTGTCGCTGGATTTCATTCGACTGACTTGACTGACTTCGTAAGAAGTACTGATCAATGCGAGGCCCTTGTCCCTTCTCCCTCAAGCATTTCATTCTCCCTTGATGAATCTTCAAACCCCTGACCGTTGTCGCCTTGCTCCAGCCGCAGACACAAACCTGGAGTTCCATGTCTTTGTTAACTGCAGATCTTGAACTAGTCTTTTGTGAAGTACTCTCCATACTCATATCCGTTTCCGTTCCTAAGTCGTTAACCGTGTTGTCCAACGTTGAGTCATCTTCCGCCCCCGCTCTCGCAGACTCTAGGGGTATTTTTCTCTTTAATTTCTTAGAAGCCTTGGGCGGGTGTCTCCAGCATCCTGTAAACACAGAGCTGGATACTGCCGACAAGGGTAGCTAACCCTTACCAGCCCCAATGGGGTCTCTTTCCTCCTGTCAGCTGTCTCTCCAGGCTGTCACAAGGTCTTTCCCTTGTTGCCAGCTGCACTATTCACAGAAGTCACTGGACGTATCCAGATCTTCATGATTTCCATTACACGAGAGTAGATGTTAAAACTTCATGCTGATTTGAACTCGGCTCTCGCCAAGATAAGCACCAACTAAGACGTAGCTTTACAGTAAACTAATGTGATCCATATGTGTCTCCCTCCATTTACGTTTCCTTCCATATGATGATGTAGATATCCTTCTGTCTGGTGTTAATGGCTGAAGTGTAATGCTGGCTCCAGGGATCAGCTTATTTTGCCTCCCTGGCGCATCAGCACACACAACGGCTGCGATGCTGGCTCCGGGGATCAACCAAAGTGCGGCCTCCCCAGCGCATCAGCATGACAACCGTCTGGATTGAGCTAAGTAGGGTACATCTCTGGGGTTTTCAAGTGGGCACCTTCCATCCTCAGTGTTTCGTCGACTAGCCCACGACACCTCAAGAGGGCTCGACGGTGATTCTGGCGTCCCAGCATCACCCCCCACCGTCCCCCACTCAACTCAGCCCAGCTTACTTACCTGTCCCCAGCCAGAATCTTTCCGTCTCAACCACAGCCAGTTGCTGCTCCTCTCTGCTGCTTCAGATAAGTTCTTCACTGTGCGACGCAACTCTTGGCCACTGAATCCGACGTCTCTGAGAAACCGGGTTGTAGAGTGTGCCACAAATCCTCGACAACCCACTTCCACTGGGTAAACCCGAACTCTCCATCCTCGCTGTTCCGCTTCAGTGGCTAGTTGAGCATACCGCAGTTTCTTCCTCTCATACGCCTCATCTACAGCATCCTCCCATGGCACTGTTAACTCTACCAGGTGAACAAGGCGTGCTGATCCAGACCACAAGACAATATCTGGTCGAAGGTTAGTGGTGGCAATCTCAGGTGGAAAAATAAGCCGTTGACCAACATCTGCCAGCATATTCCAGTCTCTAGCAGCTTCCAGTTGTCCTGGGCGAGGATTGGTTTTAACACCTTTTCTTGGTGGTTGCTCTCCTGGGCGGAGGAATGTTGTCTTTTGTGTGTAATGTTTTGATGGAACAGGTGGCAACTTATTGGTCATGTTACGCTTGTCTTCCAATGCTAAGGCCAAACATCGCAGCACCTGGTCATGGCGCCAAGTAAACCGTCCTTGGCTAAGAGCCACCTTACATCCTGTCAAAATGTGCCTTAATGTTGCAGGTGATGAACACAAAGGACATGAGGGATCCTCTCCTACCCAGAGGTTTAGGTTCTGTGGTGATGGGAGAACATCATATGTTGACCTGATGAGGAAACTGATCCTGCTCTGTTCCATTGACCATAGGTCTTGCCAGCCAATCCTGCGTTGTTCCACACTCTCCCATCTCATCCATTCTCCCTGTTTGGCCTGGGAAATGGCCTTTATACACCTCATCCTCTCCTCCTGCTTTTGCACCTCGTTGACTACCAGCTTCCTCCTTTGAGCTGGGGCCGCCTTGTGCCATGTAGGAGGAGTTGAACTGAAACCAAGACCCCCTCTTCCATGCTGAACTTGCCCCATGATATCACCAATTCGAAGGGCAGCCTTTGCATCTTCCACAGCTTTCTTTGCCGCCCACTTTCTTCCAGTTTTCAACACAGGTGCTGCCTCCCTTACGCATTTATCGCGTGACTCTACTAGTGTCATTTCCAGTCTGACCTTGGCGCACTTAAACTCCTCGGTTAGAGCAGAGACTGGTAGCTGCAGTATTCCTTTACCATAAAGTCCCACTCTGCTGAGGCAGCGTGGAACTCCCAACCATTTCCTGATGTATGAACTGATTAAAGCTTCCAGCTTCTCTACTGTTGTCAAAGAAACCTCGTACACGGTCAGTGGCCACAGCAACCTCGGCAGTAGACCAAACTGAAAGCACCAGAGTTTTAGTTTACCTGGTAGAGCGCAGCTGTCTATGCTCTTCAACCCTTCCACTGCTTGTTGTCTAACTTCTCCCACACGAACTGTGTCCTTTAGATCCCCGTCGTACCATCTCCCAAGACTCTTCACTGGCTTCTCAGACACTGTTGGTATTGCCTCACCATTAATGAAGAATGTTTTATCTACTACTTTGCCTTTAATTATAGAGATGCTCCTTGATTTAGTGGGCTTGAATTGCATTCGTGCCCATTCAATGTTATTGGTTAATTTGCCCAATAATCGATTAGTGCAGGCTACTGTTGTAGTCATGGTTGTCATGTCATCCATGTATGCTCGAATTGGTGGTAGTCGCATTCCAGAAGCCAAGCGCTCTCCTCCTACTACCCATTTTGATGCCCTAATGATTACTTCCATTGCCATGGTAAAAGCCAGTGGAGAAATGGTGCATCCTGCCATTATTCCAACCTCTAGGCATTGCCATGTAGTGCTGAATTCTGAAGTTGAAAAACTGAATTGCAAATCTCCAAAATAGGCTTTCACTAAATTTGTTATTGTCATCGGTACACTGAAAAAATCAAATGCTGCCCAAAGTAGTTCATGTGGCACTGAACCATATGCATTAGCCAAATCCAGGAATGTCACATGGAGCTCCTTCCTCTCCTTTTTAGCTGATTGAATTTGTTGCCAGATCACATTGATGTGTTCTAAGCAACCTGGGAAACCTGGAATGCCCGCTTTTTGTATTGAAGTGTTAATGAAGCAGTTCTTTAATAGGTAAGCTGACAATCTCTGAGCAATAATGCTGAAGAAAATCTTGCCTTCTACGTTTAATAGGGAAATGGGACGAAACTGACTGATGCTTGTAGAATCTTTTTCTTTAGGTATAAAGACTCCACCTGCTCGGCGCCATGCTCTTGGTACAACCTGTTTTTCCCATGCCACTTTCATCAATTTCCACAGAATTCGTAGAACTCCTGAAGCACTCTTGTACACTCTGTACGGAACTCCATTAGGCCCTGGAGATGATGAAGCCCTTGCTTTTTTCACAGCTTGCTCTATTTCTTTCCACTTAGGTGCACAGTCCTCCATTTGGTATTCTGGTGGATTGATAGGTGGGATGCCTGACGGAACTGACATAGGTTCCTGCCTTTTTGAATCTGTATGTGTTTCCTCCAAATATCTCTCCAGCTCAACCTTAGATGCTTTTAGTGTGCCATTCTTCTCACTGGTGAATAACTTCTTTACAAATTTGAATGGGTCTTTATAAAAGTTCGCTCTCGCACGCTCCTTCTTTTTGTAGCGTTTCCGTAGGCGCTCAGCTCTGCGCAATGTTGCAAGCTTATCTTTTATGACCCTTTGTAAGAGATTGAGTCCCTCCTTCTGACTTTGTTCTGCTCTTCTCCATTGGTTCCTCAGCTGTCTCCTTTCTCTAACTAAGCGTTCAATCTCCTGCTGCCGTCTAGACTTTCCAGGAATAGTTTGTACTTTTTCCTTCCTTTTTTCAACTCCAAACCTCTCACTTCCATATGCGTAGATGATGTCCCCAAATTTATCCAGCTTCTTTTCAACTGTTCCACTTAATCTTTCCAATGCAACGCAGAGATCTGTGTTTACTGTGTCCCATGCAGTTTTCTCACAAGCTCTTGGCCATTTAACTCCAGGCTTGTGCCTGTTGAGGTTCTTTTCTCTCTTATGCTGGTTTGTCTGACCGGGTTCACAAGGATCATTAGGTTCATCACTAACTGTGTCCATGCAAATCCTCCTCACATCTATGACAGGGGTGCTGATATCCTGCGAACTGTGGTTTGCTTCCTGTCACTGGATTTCATTCGACTGACTTGACTGACTTCGTAAGAAGTACTGATCAATGCGAGGCCCTTGTCCCTTCTCCCTCAAGCATTTCATTCTCCCTTGATGAATCTTCAAACCCCTGACCGTTGTCGCCTTGCTCCAGCCGCAGACACAAACCTGGAGTTCCATGTCTTTGTTAACTGCAGATCTTGAACTAGTCTTTTGTGAAGTACTCTCCATACTCATATCCGTTTCCGTTCCTAAGTCGTTAACCGTGTTGTCCAACGTTGAGTCATCTTCCGCCCCCGCTCTCGCAGACTCTAGGGGTATTTTTCTCTTTAATTTCTTAGAAGCCTTGGGCGGGTGTCTCCAGCATCCTGTAAACACAGAGCTGGATACTGCCGACAAGGGTAGCTAACCCTTACCAGCCCCAATGGGGTCTCTTTCCTCCTGTCAGCTGTCTCTCCAGGCTGTCACAAGGTCTTTCCCTTGTTGCCAGCTGCACTATTCACAGCAGTCACTGGACGTATCCAGATCTTCATGATTTCCATTACACGAGAGTAGATGTTAAAACTTCATGCTGATTTGAACTCGGCTCTCGCCAAGATAAGCACCAACTAAGACGTAGCTTTACAGTAAACTAATGTGATCCATATGTGTCTCCCTCCATTTACGTTTCCTTCCATATGATGATGTAGATATCCTTCTGTCTGGTGTTAATGGCTGAAGTGTAATGCTGGCTCCAGGGATCAGCTTATTTTGCCTCCCTGGCGCATCAGCACACACAACGGCTGCGATGCTGGCTCCGGGGATCAACCAAAGTGCGGCCTCCCCAGCGCATCAGCATGACAACCGTCTGGATTGAGCTAAGTAGGGTACATCTCTGGGGTTTTCAAGTGGGCACCTTCCATCCTCAGTGTTTCGTCGACTAGCCCACGACACCTCAAGAGGGCTCGACGGTGATTCTGGCGTCCCAGCATCACCCCCCACCGTCCCCCACTCAACTCAGCCCAGCTTACTTACCTGTCCCCAGCCAGAATCTTTCCGTCTCAACCACAGCCAGTTGCTGCTCCTCTCTGCTGCTTCAGATAAGTTCTTCACTGTGCGACGCAACTCTTGGCCACTGAATCCGACGTCTCTGAGAAATCGGGTTGTAGAGTGTGCCACAAATCCTCGACAACCCACTTCCACTGGGTAAACCCGAACTCTCCATCCTCGCTGTTCCGCTTCAGTGGCTAGTTGAGCATACCGCAGTTTCTTCCTCTCATACGCCTCATCTACAGCATCCTCCCATGGCACTGTTAACTCTACCAGGTGAACAAGGCGTGCTGATCCAGACCACAAGACAATATCTGGTCGAAGGTTAGTGGTGGCAATCTCAGGTGGAAAAATAAGCCGTTGACCAACATCTGCCAGCATATTCCAGTCTCTAGCAGCTTCCAGTTGTCCTGGGCGAGGATTGGTTTTAACACCTTTTCTTGGTGGTTGCTCTCCTGGGCGGAGGAATGTTGTCTTTTGTGTGTAATGTTTTGATGGAACAGGTGGCAACTTATTGGTCATGTTACGCTTGTCTTCCAATGCTAAGGCCAAACATCGCAGCACCTGGTCATGGCGCCAAGTAAACCGTCCTTGGCTAAGAGCCACCTTACATCCTGTCAAAATGTGCCTTAATGTTGCAGGTGATGAACACAAAGGATATGAGGGATCCTCTCCTACCCAGAGGTTTAGGTTCTGTGGTGATGGGAGAACATCATATGTTGACCTGATGAGGAAACTGATCCTGCTCTGTTCCATTGACCATAGGTCTTGCCAGCCAATCCTGCGTTGTTCCACACTCTCCCATCTCATCCATTCATTGAACTACTCTTTCGTGAAGTACTCTCCATACTTATATACTTATATATATATATATATATATATATATAGATAGATACATACAGTACTGTGAGAGTAAGAATGCTTTCAAAAATAGACATGTTAATAGATTATATTTATCAATTAACTAAATGCAAAGTGAGTGAACAGAAGAAAAATCTAAATCAAATCCATATTTGGAGTGACCACCCTTTGCCTTCAAAACAGCATCAATTCTTCTAGGTACACTTGCACAAAGTCAGGGATTTTGTAGGCATATAGTCAGGTGTATGATTAAACAATTATACCAAACAGGTGCTAATGATCATCAATTCAATATGTAGGTTGAAACACAATCATTAACTGAAACAGAAACAGCTGTGTAGGAGGAATAAAACTGGGTGAGGAACAGCCAAACTCAGCTAACAAGGTGAGGTTGCTGTAGACAGTTTACTGTCAAAAGTCATACACCATGGCAAGACTGAGCACAGCAACAAGACACAAGGTAGTTATACTGCATCAGCAAGGTCTCTCCTAGGCAGAAATTTCAAGGCAGACAGGGGTTTCCGGATGTGCTGTCCAAGCTCTTTTGAAGAAGCACAAAGAAACGGGCAACGTTGAGGACCGTAGACGCAGTGGTCGGCCAAGGAAACTTACTGCAGCAGATGAAAAACACATCATGCTTACTTCCCTTCGTAATCGGAAGATGTCCAGCAGTGCCATCAGCTCAGAATTGGCAGAAAACAGTGGGACCCTGGTACACCCATCTACTGTCCGGAGAAGTCTGGTCAGAAGTGGCCTTCATGGAAGACTTGCGGCCAAAAAGCCATACCTCCGATGTAGAAACAAGGCCAAGCGACTCAACTATGCACGAAAACACAGGAACTGGGGTGCAGAAAAATGGCAGCAGGTGCTCTGGACTGAGGAGTCAAAATTTGAAATATTTGGCTGTAGCAGAAGGCAGTTAGTTCACCGAAGGGCTGGAGAGCGGTACACGAATGAGTGTCTGCAGGCAACAGTGAAGCATGGTGGAGGTTCCTTGAAAGTTTGGGGCTGCATTTCTGCAAATGGAGTTGGGGATTTGGTCAGAATTAATGGTCTCCTCAATGCTGAGAAGTACAGGCAGATACTTATCCATCATGCAATACCATCAGGGAGGCATCTGATTGGCCCCAAATTTATTCTGCAGCATGACAACGACCCCAAACATACAGCGAAAGTCATTAAGAACTATCTTCAGTGTAAAGAAGAACAAGTAGTCCTGGAAGTGATGGTATGGCCCCCACAGAGCCCTGATCTCAACATCATCGAGTCTGTCTGGGATTACATGAAGAGAAAGAAGCAACTGGGGCTGCCTAAATCCACAGAAGAACTGTGGTTAGTGCTCCAAGATGTTTGGGCCAACCTACCTGCCGAGTTCCTTCAAAAACTGTGTGCAAGTGTACCTAGAAGAATTGATGCTGTTTTGAAGGCAAAGGGTGGTCACACAAAAAAAATTGATTTGATGTAGATTTTTCTTCTGTTCACTCACTTTGCATTTTGTTAACCCTCTATGGCCAAATGTTACCTCAAAGTAACATACCAGTTTTTGCTCCCTTACACACACAAAAACAACATCAACCATAATGCAATTCTCTCTTTTTAAGGGAGGAAGCTAAATAAACTAATATTAGACTTACATTTGGTCACATGACGAGTATTTCCTTTCTTCAACACCTTTTAAAATCAGGATATAGCACGTGTGCGACGGCCATTAGATTGCTCCTAAAAATTGCTCTAAAATAACAATTTTTACAGCTTTTTCTTCAATAAAAAATGGATTCACAATCTTGGGTAAGTTAAGAATTATTTTTCATCACTTTATCTAATTTTCACATAATATATATTATGATAAATTAATGAAATAGGTATGTTGCCTCAAAGCAACATTGAACCACAATGGAACCTCAACTTCCAACTTATTTTTGTTTACATGTGGTCATATTCTAACGTAACCAGCCTATTATTACCATCATGATTATGATTATCATCATTATTACTGTAATATAATGAATATTGTTCTACCATATATTTTATTATACTAATATTGAATATTATATCAAAGTTTTTCAGCATTACATTATCAATTGGTTCTGTAGCACTGACCTGCAAGTGGCTCTACAAAAAAAAAAAAAGATCCACAGTGTGGGGACAGTTAGACAGAATCGTCTGGCTGGATGCACCTTCATGAATGACGAAGAAAAGAAGGGGAACCTTTGAAGAGAAAGAGGCAAAACACAATGGTGTGTACCTCAGGGCAGTCAAATGGTTTGAAAACCGTCCGGTGACTATCCTGAGCACCTATGCAGTGGCCAACCCAACTTCCACAGTGGAGAGATGGGACAAGAGGAGAAAGGAAGCTGTTCAAGTGGCACGCCCCAATATTGTCAAATTGTACAACCAGAGCATGGGTGGGGTGGACCTCCTGGATGCTCATCACAGTGTACCGAACCAAGATAAGATCCAAGAAGTGGTACCATCGCATTGGCTTCCACATGATGGATTTCACACTTGTGCAGGCTTGGCTCCTGTACTGGTGAGATTGCAGAGAGTGTGTCATCCAAAAGAAAGAGCAGCTCTGTTTACTGGAGTTTAAAACTGAGGTAGCAAGCTGTCTCTGCAAGCAGAACAAAATCAACCTGA
This sequence comes from Acipenser ruthenus, assembly GCF_902713425.1. Classification (NCBI taxonomy): domain Eukaryota; kingdom Metazoa; phylum Chordata; class Actinopteri; order Acipenseriformes; family Acipenseridae; genus Acipenser; species Acipenser ruthenus. The sequence continues at coordinate 28,471,302 of NC_081195.1, forward strand.
AGCGGAAGGGAAGACCATCCCACTGTGTTGAGGCAAGTCTGGCTGAAAAAAGGAAGAGAGGGCGTGTGGGTCCAGTCTGCCAGGACAACACAGACCACTAGCCTGTTTGGGCAGAAACCAGAGGTAGATGTAAATACCCAGGCTGCAAAGGGATCATCAAGGTGCAGTGTGTGAAGTGTGGGGTTTTCCTCTGTTTCACTGCTGAGAAGAACTGCTTTGTGGACTTTCACAAGCAGTGAGATGGACAGAACACATTTGCGCAGGATCACTGGACAAATGTAGTTTTTGTTTATTTTTAATTTATTTTTAACTCAAAATGTTGCATTACGATTCATTGTTTTCAAATCTGAGTCAAAATTATCATTTTGTTCCAAGAAGAAAATGTAATGTCATGCATGAAATTAAAATAAAAAGTTTGATTTTAAAAAAAACTGTGTTACTCTCATTTGTTCTATAGTGGTTCAATGTTGCCTCAAGGTAACGAACCCCAAAGTACCCTCCCAAATTTTGGGGGAGGAATTTAAGTTTTGGTAAGGCTAAGTTGGACCATTTTAAGTGCTAAAAACAAATGAAACATTTTTTTCAACAATGTTTTCACAATGTGGGCAATAGATTGATAAATATAAACTATTAACATATCTATTTTTGAAAGCATTCTTACTTTACAGCATTTTTTCACAACTGCCTAAAACTTTTGCACAGTACTGTGTATATATATATAAATTCATTCGATTTTTTTGGTGTTCATTAAATAGTTTTACCGTTTTTTTAATCACTCACGAATTAAAAAAGAAAATCTTTTAAAATCAAAATCGCAAAATTAACTGTTAATACCGTTCAATAAGGTTACTGTGGCAGGTTTGGGAAATAGCATAAGTGTCTAACTAGGCCTATATGGCGGTTAACCCTGATTTGTTAAGCGTTGTATTCGTGGTTCGTGCGTCTTGTTTTGTAAATATACCATCAAAACGTTTCGATAGTGCACCTACGACACCGTCAGCAAGACCTTACCCCGTGATCGTGACTGAATACCCTGAGCGTCTGCAGCTGCACAGGATCCGCAGAGCTGCTGGCGCTTGTGTCACGTGATGCTTGCTTCTACTAGTCAAGGCGTGTGGAAGCGGGTGGGGTTTTGTACCTGTCTCTACCTTTACCTTAGTGCTCCTGTACGTAAATACATGTGTCGGGGATCGTGCTGAACACGGAACAGCAGTACAAAGAACTCTAGCGACCAAAATTCTTGCTGTTACTTATCACGTCGTGAAGGACAGCAGAGGCTGCTCTACGAACGAAAGATCGTTTTTCTACAGAGATTAAGTAAGTGTTTCTGGATAATATTATAACCCCCCCCCCCCCCCCCCCGGGCTGGTGTAAGGCATGCTTTCCTTGTTTAGACTTTTGCTAAGGGTAATTTGAGTAGCGTAACATTTAAAAGAAAACATTGGCTCTTATTTGACGCAAAGTTTTTTGCATGTAATATTAATTATGTAACTTTTTTTTTTGGTAATATTCTGTGTGTCATGTAAACTGTTCAGACCCTACTTGTATTTGTGGATACACCGACTGATTGCATATTTAATACATTGCTTGACGTTCAGGATCTCCGTGTGCAGGCAACAAACTCGAATTATTTATGTGAGTGGCTACAGGGTTTTTTTTTTTTTTTAGTAGATAGTTCTGGGACCGTTTTTTCAAAACTTTAAATCCGGATCAATTTTGTCTGGATTTTGGAATCCTGCTTTTTGTAAGCCAGATTGTTTGTTTTTATCTGGATAATTTGTATTCCGTTTTTCAGAGAAAGATAGTGTTGGATTACATGTGTCCAGATCAGAAATAATCACGATTAGGAAATCCTGTTTTTTCAAGGCGTGGGCCCCAACTTCTAGTGGATGGGCAAGTACCAAAGGTCTGACGTCACAGGAAACCGTTTACATTACAAACATGATTTAAATCAATTAAAACTCTGAATACATCAAATATCTCCGCGGGGTTTGAGCAGCGCAACGTAGCCAAGTCTGAACATGTATGGTGCTGAGTGAAGCAAGGCGATAATGTTTTTGCAGTTTATAACAGTAGTTGCACGTTTACACTACAAATACAAAACACATAAGCATACATACAACCTACAGAAACAAACACACTGTGCACAATAACTGCAAAAACCACTTCATTTGACAAAGTGCTAACAGAAACTAAAAAAATCCCCAAACAGAAAAAGCTGTATTGTTTTTTTGTTCTTAGCTGTATTGTAATCTCTTAGCTATGTTGTAATAACGTGTTACCTCTGTAAGTGAACCTGCATAAGGGCGTCTGTCAAGCAGAAATTAAAAATCATGCTAAGCTGCTGCCTTCAAACCAAAACTCAAATCTTAGCTGTACAGCTAAACAAAGATACTGCGTTGCCTGCAAAAAACGGAACAAGCAGACAAAAATAGATTTTTTTTAAAAAAACAGCCTTGAGTGACAAATTCAGCAACATGTTCAAGTTTTGTAAACCTTTTAAAATGAATTTGACACGCTAATGAAAAGGAACGTGCAATTCCCATGTTTTGCTGCCTTTAAAATAAATATTATACACGGAAGAAAAGTTAACGACAAACCTTAAATGACAAAACCCACGTTTTTGCATTTATTTACGTTTCTGATACCAACCAAGTAGAAATAATGATTACGTTTTAAAACCACAGATACATTCAAATAATTAATAAATTGTAACATCATACATGCCACTGACTCGCTAGGTCATTGTATGTAGTATGACTCAAACACCAATCATGAAGTCGGTATTTTTTTGACACCGTTGCCATAGTAACCAAATGCACAGCGCTGATAAGTATGACTTCACAATGTGGAATACTGTCAGGAAAATAAAATGCCTGTTTTTCGCGGTAAATTATTTTTTGCTTACGAAATCAGCTGTCGATTCCCCAATGCCTGCCATTGTACACATTTCAAATACACACTAATTTTTCATTTCCCAAAATATTTTTAAGACGGAAAACTGTTTATAGACGGAACACTCCCAACTACTATGTAAACTATTTAAAATATTTGTAGACAAAAAATAAATGTACTTACATATATTCGCGGTGAATGCACTTTAGAGTCAAACAGGCAGCGTCACCAAACCAGCGAGAACACAGTGTTAGATTTTAAGCAATTATTAAATACAGTGAAAGTCAGTCAATTACTTACCGTTGCCTAGTTAGTATCCTCTCGTCTCCGCTCCACCTTACACAGTTTAAGCGTCAGGGCTTGCAGTTATATAGTCAGGACGCTCCAGACAATCGCACGTATCTCTTCAAACAACAGCAATTTTAAGATATCTGTCAGCATTCGGCCAGCTGTCATAACCCTGTTCACTCGAGCCCTTCTATTAAACTAAACTCTTAAAAGAGTGTGCAGATTTGTTTTGCCATGTTGACTGCCGCACTACGACTAACTTATTTTAAAAATGCACATTAAAACGTCTGGGACTTTTTCAACAGGTTGTGAAAAGATCCGCGCCAACTGCCTCACAAGCTGTCAATCAAACGTGGTTTGCACATGATTCGTTGTGTGAGAGGACGATCTCACCCAAAATTGCATCACAATGACTACTTTGCTTTGATTGGCTAAAGCCTGCGGCATATTAAAAAAATAGCTTATTTGACTTAAACTTAAACACCTGCCTTCGGGGCGCACAGTTGATGTTTTTTATTTTTTTTTATTCACATAGGCGCAGATTTGGGTAGGCATCTGTGTGAACTGGGTGGGCCGTGGTTACACCACTGCCTAAGAGTGCGCACGTTTACTTGGTTATGAGACAAACAAATAAGTATGTCAAGAAAATACTCTATCAAGTTATTAAACTAAAAAAAGTATTTGTTTACATAATTAGCACGGAATGTAAACTGACTGCAAAGACTTTAAACAGATTTAAACATCCTCCGCCGCACAATAGAATGTATAAATGGGGTGCTTAAGAGACGATTCGCTTGTTTGGATTACCTGCGTGTGGATCCGCCCAGTGCATGCAACATCATTCTAGCATGCATCGTATTGCACAATATTGCTGTCATGCGCAAGGTGCCATTTACTGGGGAGGACTTGAATGACTTTCCGGAGCCTTAAGAACAACAGCGTGATACACCTTTAAAATCACAGCAGGATGGGTTCCCGAGTGGAGCATCCAGTAAAAGCACTTGCGTAGAGAGCCGGAGGCGCCGTATAGCCTGGACGTCGCCGGTTCGAGTCCAGGCTGTTCCACAGCCGACCGTGGATGGGAGCTCCCAGGGGGCGGCGCTCAATTGGCCGAGCGTCGCCCGGGGGGGTGGAGGGTTAGGTCTGCCGGGGGGTCCTCGGCTCACCGCAACCCCTGTAGTCTGGCCGGGCGCCTGCAGGCTTGCCTGTAAGCTGCCCGAGAGCTGCGTTGTCCTCCAACACTGTAGCGTTTGGGTGGCTGCATAGTGAGTCCACAGTGTGAAAAAAGCGGTCGGTCTGACGGCACACGCTTCGGAGGACAGCGTGTGTTCGTCTTTGCCCTCCCGAGTCAGTGCAGAGGTGGTAGCGGTGAGCTGAGCCTAGTGAAATAATTGGCCATTCCAAATTGGGAGAAAATAATAAAAATAATTGGCAACAATTAAATAATAAAAAAAAAAACAGCAGGATCGACTTGCTGGATGTGCAATGAGAGATTCTTTTGTAAGAAACTACTTTTAAAAGGGTCATGGTTTAAACTTTAATTTAAACTTTGACGAAAAGGTATGTAGGCTGCAGTTTCCTTTTTTTTAATTTCTAAATAACACACACTCACATGCGGATGTACAGCATAGAGTGCCTTGCATAAGTATTCCCCCCCCCCTTGATCTATAGCATATACAGTGCCTTGCGAAAGTATTCGGCCCCCTTGAACTTTGCGACCTTTTGCCACATTTCAGGCTTCAAACATAAAGATATGAAACTGTAATTTTTTGTGAAGAATCAACAACAAGTGGGACACAATCATGAAGTGGAACGAAATTTATTGGTATTTCAAACTTTTTTAACAAATAAAAAACTGAAAAATTGGGCGTGCAAAATTATTCAGCCCCCTTAAGTTAATACTTTGTAGCGCCACCTTTTGCTGCGATTACAGCTGTAAGTCGCTTGGGGTATGTCTCTATCAGTTTTGCACATCGAGAGACTGAAATTTTTGCCCATTCCTCCTTTCAAAACAGCTCGAGCTCAGTGAGGTTGGATGGAGTGCATTTGTGAACAGCAGTTTTCAGTTCTTTCCACAGATTCTCGATTGGATTCAGGTCTGGACTTTGACTTGGCCATTCTAACACCTGGATATGTTTATTTGTGAACCATTCCATTGTAGATTTTGCTTTATGTTTTGGATCATTGTCTTGTTGGAAGACAAATCTCCGTCCCAGTCTCAGGTCTTTTGCAGACTCCATCAGGTTTTCTTCCAGAATGGTCCTGTATTTGGCTCCATCCATCTTCCCATCAATTTTAACCATCTTCCCTGTCCCTGCTGAAGAAAAGCAGGCCCAAACCATGATGCTGCCACCACCATGTTTGACAGTGGGGATGGTGTGTTCAGGGTGATGAGCTGTGTTGCTTTTACGCCAAACATAACGTTTTGCATTGTTGCCAAAAAGTTCGATTTTGGTTTCATCTGACCAGAGCACCTTCTTCCACATGTTTGGTGTGTCTCCCAGGTGGCTTGTGGCAAACTGTAAACGACACTTTTTATGGATATCTTTAAGAAATGGCTTTCTTCTTGCCACTCTTCCATAAAGGCCAGATTTGTGCAGTATACGACTGATTGTTGTCCTATGGACAGAGTCTCCCACCTCAGCTGTAGATCTCTGCAGTTCATTCAGAGTGATCATGGGCCTCTTGGCTGCATCTCTGATCAGTCTTCTCCTTGTATGAGCTGAAAGTTTAGAGGGACGGCCAGGTCTTGGTAGATTTGCAGTGGTCTGATACTCCTTCCATTTCAATATTATCGCTTGCACAGTGCTCCTTGGGATGTTTAAAGCTTGGGAAATCTTTTTGTATCCAAATCCGGCTTTAAACTTCTCCACAACAGTATCTCGGCCCTGCCTGGTGTGTTCCTTGTTCTTCATGATTCTCTCTGCGCTTTAAACGGACCTCTGAGACTATCACAGTGCAGGTGCATTTATACGGAGACTTGATTACACACAGGTGGATTCTATTTATCATCATTAGTCATTTAGGTCAACATTGGATCATTCAGAGATCCTCACTGAACTTCTGGAGAGAGTTTGCTGCACTGAAAGTAAAGGGGCTGAATAATTTTGCACGCCCAATTTTTCAGTTTTTTATTTGTTAAAAAAGTTTGAAATATCCAATAAATTTCGTTCCACTTCATGATTGTGTCCCACTTGTTGTTGATTCTTCACAAAAAATTACAGTTTCATATCTTTATGTTTGAAGCCTGAAATGTGGCAAAAGGTCGCAAAGTTCAAGGGGGCCGAATATTTTCGCAAGGCACTGTATGTGCTGGACAACTAACATTTCTTTTATAGGTTAAGTGCTCTCGAGTAAACGGCCGTTTTCTTTTTCTTTATGCGACAGATGCTGTTAATAAAATGTTTTATACAAACATGAATAATACAATAAAACCAACTGTGGGTAATGTGTTACATTATTTAAGCATATTATTATGTTTTCCATCTAAATGGAGACCAAATTTAATTGTTTCACAAAGTTGTATCATTTGAATCCACCTTCCGAGTGGGATCAGAACAATCCTGATATATGACATCAGAGTAATTGTGATCTCCTCTTTTAAATTCTGATAAACCCAATTGCAATATTTAGTTGTGATTAAAAGTGGGATTGGATTACCAAAACTAGATCCGGATCACAGTAATCTCGATCGCATTTCGATGTTTTGAAAAACCCAGTTTCACAATATAATCAAACACGGAAACCCAATTACCAAAGTTTTGAAAAACTGGCCTCTGTTATTTTTCAGGGAGCGGTATGAAAGTGCTTATGCGCTGTGGTAAAGCGGTTGTTATCCAGTAATTGGAAGCCCAGTTAATAAGAATAGGGGAGACCAGGGACAGTTGTAACAGTTTTTAATTTTGCATCATAACTCCAAGACCATTTGAGCTGGTTTTCCCATTTTGTGATACAAACAACTTACACCTGTCTTTTACCAATTCCCAGCGTTTTCATGTTTGTAGAGGTAATGTAAAGACCACAGTATTGCTTCAAATGTAAGGAGTCCGATGTTACAATGGACCCCATGGCCGGGGGCAGTTGTAACATTTTGTGTATTTTATTTAATAACAAATAAACACCAACATGTTGCATGTCATTTAAAAACAGGGATATCTTTAGTCAATAAGATAGATAGATATATAATGTGAACTGGCCGGCACCGCTCACGGTTCGTTGCCCCTTTAAAAACTGACCCAACACACAGACTTGGATTTTTCAGCGCGGTTGTGCTATTTTTAATAAACACAAAACAAACACAAAACAAAAACCTAACTCCGTTTTGGAGCGCTAACTAAACAGGTTATTCCCTGACTAACTCGCAGGACAGCTACGCCGTTTACCTGCCCAACACACACAAAAACCACAGGCTTAACACAGCACTTACTTTTTAACTCTGGCTACTCGGAGACAGAGCACCTCTGCCTCCTTCTACTCAGCAGCCCTGAGCATTCTGACTGCTCCTCTTTATACCCTGCACCTGGTCCCAATTTCCAATTACCACCCAGGTGCAGGGGATAATTAAACAATTAAACAGTTCACAAACAATGATTAACAGAAAAGCAAAACAATTCAACAATAAACCAAAACAATTAACCTAAACAAACGTGCATATTCACATGTTTTCTCCTTCAGGGAGGCTTTAACCCCCTCCCTGCTATCTCACAATATATATATCCTCATCAGAAAGATCGAACTCTTCCTTTCTCTGGTGTTTTGTCTTTGCCTTTTTCTTTCCAGTTTTCTTTTTTATATTGGCCGAATCAATTTTCCTTTTTGCCTTCTGACCCACAGATTTCTTTTTTCAGCTTTCATGGCTAATTTTACCTGTGTGTCAGTGAGAACTGCTGTTACTTTCCTCTTTCTCCCTTCTGTTTTGATTTGCCTTGGGCCTGCTTTGGAACGGGCAGACGGCGACTGGAGAGAATGCTTCCTTTTGTGTCTCTCTCTTGGAGAGCTTGATTATAGCCTGATGTACTTGCCTCTGGAGAGGTGACTTGAGGTGTGGTTGGAGAGGTGACTTGAGGTGTGTTAGGAGAGGTGACTTGAGGTGTGGTTGGAGAGGTGACCTGTGTTGGGAGAGGTGACCTGAGGTGTGGTTGGAGAGGTGACTTGAGGTGTGGTTGGAGAGGTGACTTGAGGTGTGGTTGGAGAGGTGACCTCATGTGTGGTTGGAGAGGTGACCTCGGGTGTGGTTGGAGAGGTGACTTGAGGTGTGGTTGGAGAGGTGACCTGAGGTGTGGTTGGAGAGGTGACCTGAGGTGTGGTTGGAGAGGTGACCTGAGGTGTGGTTGGAGAGGTGACCTCGGGTGTGGTTGGAGAGGTGACTTGAGATGTGGTTGGAGAGGTGACCTGAAGTGTGGTTGGAGAGGTGACTTGAGGTGTGGTTGGAGAGGTGACTTGAGGTGTGGTTGGAGAGGTGACTTGAGGTGTGGTTGGAGAGGTGACCTGTGTTAGGAGAGGTGACTTGAGGTGTGGTTGGAGAGGTGACTTGAGGTGTGGTTGGAGAGGTGACTTGAGGTGTGGTTGGAGAGGTGACCTGAGGTGTGGTTGGAGAGGTGACCTGAGGTGTGGTTGGAGAGGTGACCTCAGGTGTGGTTGGAGAGGTGACCTCGGGTGTGGTTGGAGAGGTGACCTCGGGTGTGGTTGGAGAGGTGACCTGAGGTGTGGTTGGAGAGCTGACCTGTGTTAGGAGAGGTGACTCCGATGCATTTGTGTTTTCATTTGAAAGTGAAGCAGGTGGAAGTGGCCGATCAGTGACAAAAAACAGTGCGTATTTAGTGAACTTACTTATAAACTAGACACTTTGGAGCCGTTGGGAATGAACATTCTATTCTGAGGTCATCATCCTCATCAGCAACATCAGCAACATTCTGGAATTTTATTTAAAAGACTACTTGTTTGTTTTTTTATCAACTTCTTAAAGCACTGTTTTTTCGTATTCAGCCGATGAAGGACTTGTAGTCTGAAACGTCCTGATAATTGATTTGTAATCAATTATTCTACCTTTTTAAGTACCTGAAATATCCTTTTCTTTTTTCTTATTGATCATTTTGGTACACAGCAGTTTTCCTTTTTATCAAACTTTACACATATATATATATGGACTCAGTGACTTGTCATCCTGCTGCTCAAGTTATAAATAGCTTTACATTTCATAACAATCCCAGGATATTTGAGACATTTTAGTTATTTTGACAATAATCATGATTTATTGTGATCATTTACTGCCGATAATCAATAACTAAAACTTTCATTATCACCCAATTGTATCTGTGTCTGTCTCCCCACCTTAGATTTGAACCTACAACCAAGAAATGGTGTTTAATTAATGGTGTCTTTGTATGTCTGCAGAGATGACCGTGTCTAAAATCGTTCCCAAGAACAAGGCTCCTGGGGTGGATTTCTGTGGAGTGAAGCAGTACTATTACATCATCCGATCTGACCTCGGCTGCTACATGAGATCTAGCAACTTCCATGAAGGAAGAGACCTGTCTGTGTTCAGCCTGCATCAGTCCTGCCGTGGAGGAGACTTCTACCTGGCTCACCAGGATGATCTCTTCTACATCATCAAAGGGAAAGAGTATCGCCGGGTCACCAACATGAACACGGACTCTGGGGCCGAGGTCTTCAGTCTCCACCCCAACTGTCAAGGAGGCGACCACTACCTGTCTGCCTTCGGGAACGTCTACATCATCTTCCAAAGCAAGGGCACTTACCATCGCACTTCCAACATGAACAAGGACAGCGATGGCGTTGACTTTCCTCTCCATTCTGCCTGCAGAGACGGCCTGTATTACTGGGGCATTGACAGCTACTACTATTTTGTAAAGCCTGATGACAAATGGGGAGTCCAGTATTACAGGTGCACCAACTTCAACACGAACCAAGACCCTGACACTTTCTCCTTCCACTCGGATGTGGTCAACTTCCTGCCCGGTGGCTTGTCCATTTCTCAGGGTTCAGCCTTTGGGAAATGGGAGAACATCAAGACCATCTCCAACGACTCTGCGCAACCCCTGAAATGGACCAAGAAGATTACCAAGAAAGTGGGCTACACCAAGGAGAAGATGTCCAGCATGGAGCACAACTGGAAGATCTCGATGAGCGCCACCTATCAGGCCGGAGACCTCACTGCAGCCTTTGCTAAGTATCAGTTCTCTCTCAGTGCTGAGTACGGTGGAACAAGCATCAACACAGAAAAGGAAGACTGGAGTGAAGCTACGGAAGTTGAGGAGAGCATTGAAATGACCATCCAGCCCAATGAAAAGGTCTATATCTGGCAGTACAACCTCGGTTTTGGCAAGGAATCGGTTTTGTTCTGTCGGGATCTCAAAATCACTAAAACTTCCACTCCGCCTACTGAAATACCCCTTCCACCCTCCACACAGTAACTGATGACATCACTACAGCTTCCTGTAGGCCCCGCCTCCTACATGAACGCACTGCTGTAAAGTTATTGTATAATGTCTCTCTTCCTAATTTGTTGTTTTCAAGGTGATTGGAATGTGAAACCAATGGAAACAAATGCTGAGATGTGTTAAAAAAAATCTAACTCTTATTGTACTGAAATCAATAAAAAGATAAATAAGCTGCATACCTTGAGCCCAAATCATTATTTCTCTTCTGCATCACCCTCCAATATAGTTTCTGTAACTAGGAACCAGGCCTGGGAACATGATCTATTCTAATATCCTTGGCAGAAAGCAAATAGAATTTGGAGATCTTTAAATCTTTTTGTGGTAAGTAAATATATGTGTAATATATGAAGTAATTTTAATTGTTAGAAGGACAGTAGAGGAGTAGCAACTATAACTACTACTGCAGATATACAGCTCCAGTTCTGAACAAGATCAGATATAACCGTGCTAGAAGTGCAGTAGAGGAGTGAATAGGCATACAAATAAATAAATAAACGCATGCACTATATATATATATATAACATTCATTCATTCATGTTCATTAAAAAATTCTACCTGTTTAAAAAAAATAAATAAATAAAAAAAAGTCCTAAACTCAAAACCACAAATGATGACCAATTAACTGTTAATAATGTTCAATAAAGTTACTGTGGCAGGTTTGTCCAATAGCGTAAGTGTCTAACTAGGCCTATATGGCGGTTACCTCGGTTCGTTTGGTAAGTTCTATACTAATTTGTGCCTACAAATATTGTAATAGGTATATAAATAGATACTACTTTAAAATATTCAATTAATTTGGTTGTTTTTGTTAATGTTTATTTTAATGTTCAGTTTATTCATGTATCTATTTATCTATCTATATGGCGATGTACCGTTCTTGTCGACTACGTATTTGTTTTTCATTTGTGCACAAAATGATCCTTCCGACATTACAACAGACTTAAAATAAGGTGTTAGTTGTTGAAGGGCGGGCACTATGACCCAGCGGAGTCCTGTTCGGCTTTTGTCTACATGCGCGCGTGACAGGACAGGATCTCGCGGTCAGCCAAGCTTGCCGTGCTCGAGCCGCGCTCACCTGGGAGTCCTGAAGAAGGCGCGCTGCACGAGCTCAATAGCGCAGCTCGAAACTAATCGCCGTCTTGTACAAATTGTAATAAATAAATAATATTTATTTTGTTTTTTTTTATGGAAATGAGCGAAAGAAACCCCACGAAACGGTAAGTGGCGTTTATTATTATTAAAATACAGAATGCTGTAAGAATTATTTGCAGATAAATATCATATTAAAAAATAAATACATCACAGTACACTTAAGAACAAGTACCTTATGCAGTAACTTAAACAACAAAGTCTGAAATTAACGAACAACAAACACAAAATACAATACGTAATTTCAATTCAGTGGAAAGTTCAAGTAAGAGCAGATACAGTAAATAAAATACGTTCCGGGATTCAAATGGGAAATAATTCAGTTCGGAGCATAGTCTTGGATATCTTTAATACTTTTAATAGCTTGGAATATATATTTTATTTTTGTTTTCATTAAAAAAAAAAAAAAGTTTATTCTGTCAAAGCATTCATTGTTAATTGTAGCTTTAAAAAAATACATTTCTACAACGTCTGTTACCCTATATTTTAAAAATTACATCGACATCAATTTAATTTAGAACATGGTGTGCTTTCATACACGTTTAAAATAAATATGATATCAAGATATTAAATAACCCGAGGTTGTCTTACACATTTATTTTGTGTGTAATATGTTTTATATTTCGTGAGAAATAGACGCTATCTATGAATACGATATTCCGAATCCATCAATAGGGCTGTCTTTCTTATTTAGAAATAATGAAAGAACTTTTATTAAATCAGCGGCAAACGATTAGATTTAAAGTCATTTTGACATAAAGAAAGAAAATAAATATGTTGGAGATTTTACTTCTGAAACCCCAGCAACGTGAACTAAAAAAAAAAAAAAAAAAAATCACAGGGAGAGACGGTAAAGCATAGAGAAGCATTGTGAATCACAGAGAGGAACAGTGCAGGTAAAGCACAGAGAGAGGGACAGTGCAGGTAAAGCACAGGGAAGCATTGTGAAGAAGCACAGAGAGAGGGACAGTGCAGGTAAAGCACAGGGAAGCATTGTGAAGAAGCACAGAGAGAGGGACAGTGCAGGTAAAGCACAGGGAAGCATTGTGAAGAAGCACAGAGAGAGGGACAGTGCAAGTAAAGCACAGGGAAGCATTGTGAAGAAGCACAGAGAGGCATTGTGAAGCACAGGAGGGACAGTGCAGGTAAAGCATTGGTCTTCAGTCTTCCTCCTGGGGACTCCCTGTGTCTTCTGGTTTTTGTTCCAACCGTTACTCTCAATTACTTCATTAAACCCTCAATTGAACTAACGAGTCGCTTAATTAGACTTTTTTTAATTGTTTAACTTATAAACAGGGGCGCTAGGGCACCGCCCCACCATAGCAGAACACAAGAAAAAAAATAAAAAAATCATAAAAACAACTGTGAACATTTAAGTGCTTAATTCTGACATTTACTCATGTTCTTAGTTGTTATTATCCACAGCAAATGTGCATTTTATGGGAAAAAAGTATTAATGCCAAATCGCTGGTTGTGCTGATCGTATGCCTCTTCTCCTTGTTCCGGGGGGTCGTGCCCGGAGGATGACCATTCATGAGCATGCGCTCTTATGATTTCGGACGAAATTGCAGCCTAGCTTTTCACTGCTCCTGTTAATCCCATTTGGATGGTGAATTTAAGGCCCAATGGGGAGTCTATGCAGTTACCACCCAGACACACTAGATGGCTGTTTATAAAATATTGCTATATTTATCAAGACGATTAATGTTGTAGCCAAATAGCAGCCTTAGAATAAGAACATTAAACAAGGAGAAAGAGAAGAAGAAGTCTGTAGCTCGCAACAATTTTTGTTAGAAAGTGAACGTTGACAGAACAAGAAAGGCCAATGAACGTCGTGCTCTGTCTACAGCAACTCACAGATCAGTGAGTTGGGCCTGGATCAGCCAAATAGTACAGTAAATCAGCGACAGGGGGAAACTGTACAACCGGGCATTCTCCAGAACATGGTACGAGAAAAAGCCCTGGCTGTGTGGGTGTGCAACACGCAACACAGTGTTCTGCTTTCCATGTCTGCTGTTTCGGACAACTGACCGAGGGGTGAGCGACATGAAGCACATCTCGGAAAAGACGAAAAAGTACGAACACGGTAAAACCCATATGCAAAATGTGGTAAAGCTAGCGATGTTGGGCAAAGTTACAAAGCTACCCAACTGGATGAGGGCTACAGAAACAGAATTCAAAAACACAACGAAGAGGTAGACAGGAACTTGCATATTTGCCTTTGAGCTAGCTTTATGTGGCCATGATGAGAGTGAAGGCTCGCAAAACCAAGGCTTGCAATGCTCTCCAGAAAGAAGAAACTCACTGAGGACATCCCAGAGTTCAATAAAAAAAGGTCATTGAGAGGTCTGCCTCCCAGAAAGAGAGACGTGCAAAGTTTCTTTATAGGTAAATGCCTGACTGTTTCTGATCCTCACATGTGTGATTCTGTGTCAGCTGAGCAAAATAATGAATTTACACACACCATCACTCTCACTCACTCACTCTCACTCACTTTTTAATGTAATGTGAATGTTGATAAGTTAAATGGAAACAATGTAAATAGTTTTAATGTAATATATATATATATATATAAAATTTGGGGGAGTTATCAGGTTTCTGCCCCACCTTACAAAAGACCCACCAGCCGCCACTGCTTATAAATCTCCAACTGTTTCAAATAATTAAAGCTTCAATTAGGCAAATTATTAGTTAAATTCAGGGTTCAATGAAGTAATTGAGAGCAGCTCGTTTGGAACAAAAACCAGCAGGGCAGGCAGGCGGGGGCTCCGGGACAGGACCTTTGAACCGCTGTCCTATAGAGCATCAGTTCTCTCTGCTTTTTGTTCTGAAAGAGCTGCTGTCAATAACTTAAACCTGTAATTGAAAAAATAATGAACCTTATCAAAGCTTTTAAATTATTTTTTAGCTTGTACAAAAAGCTGGAGATTTCAAGGCTATTATAAAACCTTTAAAACAAGGTAACTTGAAATCTCCAGCTCTTTTCTTTAAGAGCGCATAATAATTGTAAAAGTTCCAATTAAGCAAATTATTAGTTAATAATATTTATTTTCTGAAGTGCCTAAATGCACGCATCTCAAGGCGTTTTTAATCATTTGATGAAGTCATTGAGAGAAGCTCTTCTAAATGGCTCCCAGCTGGATCTGTATTTTCTGCAGCTTGTCTTTTGCACTTATCTGCTCTACACTTTGCTGCACTGTTCTGCTATTGCTCTCAATTCGATTTGGATTTACTAAATCTGTATATACTATTTGCAGCATTTTGTATAGTTGCTGTTCCTCTATTCACTCCTCTACTGCACTTCTAGCACGCCTATATCTGATCCTGCTCATACATAAATGGATCAAAATATCTGCTCTTACTTGAACTTGTCCCTAAGTTGAATTCCATACTTTCTTTTATATTTACCGATCCCTTCCAGCTCTGTGGTCTTTTTCCATGACAAAAAGTTTTTAAAGCTGAAATAATTCAGTGTGTTAAAAGAGCACAGCTGTCTCTTGGCCGTTTCGGCAGTACAACGTCATAATGGAAATATTATTGTACAGTATATGGGATTTTATACAGCACTGTGTATGCCTACATCTTGCATTGAGAAAGTAACGCGTTTGGAATCAGAATAAATTAACTTTTTATGTAATACAGTTCACATGCAGTCATCATTTTGGTACTGGAAGTAGCATTTTCATAATTGTATTTTGTTGGTACCTAATGATATACTAGGAGTATATTTGACATGGTTGGGTATGTGGGTTGGGTTTGTGTCTGTGGAACACAGACAATCGTTTAACCTGGAAAAAATACAGTACCTGGAGCAGATATACGTGTTTGTTATTATTATACTTACAGCTGTCACATTATTTTTACATGCAATTATCCATTTATACGGTTAGGTTTTTACTGGAGCAACCTAGGTAAAGTACAAGGGTACAGGAAGGTTAAGGGGAAACATGGTAGATTTGTTGGTGATTGTGTGGACTCACACACACACACACACACACACACACACGTGCGCGCGCACGCACACCTTGCCAAGACTGTATTTTTGTAGGCTTCTATTGCATAAATAAGCAGAAACAACAAGCAAGCAAGTCTGAGAACACCGTGTTTCCCTCAGAGTGGGCATTGAGAGTCAGATCGGCGCGGCCCCTCCTTCTCACGTGGTGCGCAGGGGGTGGGGGGGCAGTGCGTCACTCAGCTATAACAAGGAAACGAGCCACTTATCTTTACTTAATTGTCACATCTTAAGAGTACTATGCAGTACGTGCTCTGTGTCACTGCTGCAGTGCTAAACACTGGGAACCTGACGCTTTCAAAGCTGAGAAAAGTTTACTTCCAGAGCAGAACCGAACACACTGAAAAAAAAATGTGTTGCAAACAACACAACTAGTGTTAAAAATAACACAAACCTGGTGTTCAAACAGGGACAACACAAGTTCGTGTTAAGATCAACACAATTATTGTGCGCTGATTGAATTACACAATTTTGTGTTGCACTTCACACAAATGTGGTGTTCAATATTTTCTGTGGGTATAACGCAATATTGTGTTATATAAAACACATATTAGTGTGCAGACTTAAATACAACACAAATTAGTGTTTAAAAATCCCACACAACGTTGTGTTAATTTTGTTGTTTTGTGGGGCTGTCAAAAGAAAGGCAAATTGTTGCACTAAATTAAATACACACTATGATTGTTCAGGGATTAAACAATAATGGATGCGACACAAATTAAAAGAAAGTACATCAGATTTTATTAAGTTCATTTACATTAATAAAAAAATTTTTACCAAAAAAGGATAAAAAAAAAACTTATTTTTTTCATGCTAGTATTCTGAACGATAAGCTATAAATTATTTTATGTATGACTGGTCCAAAATACAAGGTAAATGGTCCAAATTACAAGACAATAGTCCATATTTAACAGATATTAATCATTACATTAATTCATAGCAGTATTTTTATAATCTGCTGAGCAACTTTTTCCTCAGCTGGGAAGTAAACAAAAGATGACAGCAGTTATGTGAGGTCAGGCTAAAAAAAAATGCTGCTGGTGTTAAAGGACGTTTTTTTTTTTTTTTTGCACTGCCTCCAAGATTATTATTTATTTATTAGCAGACGCACGTGCCCAGCATGACAAGATAGCTCCAAGATGCCTTCTCATGCACCTGCTCAAAACTACATTTCCCATCACCCTCCCACTCAGTGGTAAATCCATTGTAGTCACATGTTAGCAGGAGGATGATGGGAAATGTCATTTTGAGCAGGTGCATGAGAAGGCATCTTGAGTGGAGGGCAATTTATCCGTTTAAAAAAGTGGTCAAAATGTCAAAATAAATAAATATATATAACAATACACACAACTTACTTAACCAGTTCATATAGCAATACACAGGAACATGTAACAATAAAAAGAATCAAACAAAACGCCTTCAGTTACCCTTTAACAGTTGCAGCAATGTTCTGCTTGTGTGGGACACATTTTCTGGAACATCTCTGTACCTTTAAGGGTGTTGCCCAATAAGGAATTGCTCGCAGCAGTTAATACAGTGTTTATGCCAAAGACAAACACTTCTAGAAAGCTGAAGAATTTACTGAGCTTGGGAGGATAGCGCACATTTGTCACGCAATAAAACTGGAACAACTGTACAATGGCAGAGCTTATCTTCTTGGGTTCAACAATTACTGCATGTCCATCTGATATAATATAAAAGGATTTCTCAGTAGCACAATCTCCAATACTCAGACGATAGGGTTGAGTTCTGGCAAGTTGATGGTTTTTCTGGTCACTCAGCTTCAAGAAGTCTTCAATAGAGGTTCCCAACTAAAACATAAAAATAATATATGTAAGTTTAAAGGGTAACTAAAGGTATTTTTGTATGCTACATGTTCTCATACGTTGCTACAACTGTTTAAGTAAGGTGTGTGTATTGTTTTAATCACATGGCTTCTCATCTCCCTGCTCAGAACTACATTTGCGGTCATCCTCCTGCTCATAAGCTGGAAGATGATGGGAAATGTATTTCTGCGCAAGGAGATTCAAAGCCATCCTGGAGACAGAACAAAAGTGGAATGCAATTTAAAATAGCAAAAAAAAGTGGTCAAAAAAAAAATTAATCTTTGCACCTGGTAGCAACACAGAGGAACATGTAACACAATAAAAAACACATCTTTACTTACCCTTTAAAACATATGAGTCCATGTTTTACAAACCAAATGTAATGACTGTTACAGAAAAAAGGCAAACATTAACTGCAATACATTAGGCAATAGGTATTCTGAGTCTGCACTCAATGTAGGAGAGGGGCCATGAACATTTGACAACAGTACGTCACTCTTTCATGATTTATAAATTTAAAACAAAGACTGCAATGTAAACATGTTTAGATCCCACATACTTACTGGAGTCTCTTCCATGAGGTAGGATTTTGCTGCAAAAGCATTGGTTCTGTGTTTCCCCATCACTGGTAAGAGGGCCACCAAGCAGTCAACATCAGCTTCACATACTGCTTCCGAAAAAATGACAAGACTTTTTTTTTTTTTTAGTTGGGTGGCAAAGTGTCAGGCTAAGTTAACATTTAACTATCCAATCAAAAGGACCTAAATCGTATTTTACCTGAGGAAGCTTCACCATCCAGTTTTTGTACAATGTCTGCACATTTATGGTTCTCCTGGCAGAATCTGATGACTTCTTTTTCCTCGGCTGCTTCAAACAGTGGAGCCGCTTCACTGGTATCAGATACACCCAGAAATTGAAAATCCTGGGAAACCTGGAACATAATGGGAAGGGGGAAAAACAATAATACAATATTATTATAAAAGATAATAAAATACAGTATGTATATTTCACAAGTCCTCATACACAGCTTACATGGGGGAGTGTATTTACTGAGAAAAATAACATGTTAAAGCTATTTACAACATGTTTCAGAATTGTAATTAGCAATCTGAGGGGGAAGAAAATGTAGCTCACAAGGCCAGGCACATCCAGAAAGTGGGGATACTGTCTTAGAATTGCCTTGACCACACGATGTTCTTCCTTAATCCTCTGCTGACGTGATTGAAATGTGTACTTCATTATGTCAAAAATGACATCTTTGTTAGAGGCCAGTGGCCCATATTTTGCAATCTTAGAATTGCGCCCCTTGTTTCATGATGGGTTTGCTCACCTGACATCCCAGGAGTGAAAGGTTTATTAGTACCACCTGAAAATAAAGTAATTAAAACAGTAATTAATACTTCATACATAAATCATACATAAATCATCTTTTTCCACCTCAACATAAATCATGTTGAGGTGGAAAAAGATGACCTTTTGTACAACGCTTCAAAGGCTGGGTGTCTATGTATGCTAACATATTAATTTTATTTCAGCATTTTAAAAAAAATCTTCTTGTTCATTTTAAATTTACAGACGTGCTCAAATTTGTTGGTACCCTTATAGCTCATTGAAATAATGCTTCATTCCTCCTGAAAAGTGATGAAATTAAAAGCTATTTTATCATGTATACTTGCATGCCTTTGGTATGTCATAGAATAAAGCAAAGAAGCTGTGAAAAGAGATGAATTATTGCTTATTCTACAAAGATATTCTAAAATGGCCTGGACACATTTGTTGGTACCCCTTAGAAAAGGTAATAAATAATTGGATTATAGTGATATTTCAAACTAATTAGTTTCTTTAATTAGTATCACACATGTCTCCAATCTTGTAATCAGTCATTCAGCCTATTTAAATGGAGAAAAGTAGTCACTGTGCTGTTTGGTATCATTTGTGTGCACCACACTGAACATGGACCAGAGAAAGCAAAGGAGAGAGTTGTCTGAGGAGATCAGAAAGAAAATAATAGACAAGCATGGTAAAGGTAAAGGCTACAAGACCATCTCCAAGCAGCTTGATGTTCCTGTGACAACAGTTGCAAATATTATTAAGAAGTTTAAGGTCCATGGAACTGTAGCCAACCTCCCTGGGCGCGGCCACAAGAGGAAAATCGACCCCAGATTGAACAGAAGGATAGTGCAAATGGTAGAAAAAGAACCAAGGATAACTGCCAAAGAGATACAAGCTGAACTCCAAGGTGAAGGTACGTCAGTTTCTGATCGCACCATCCGTCGCTTTTTGAGCAAAAGTGGGCTCCATGGAAGAAGACCCAGGAGGACTCCAATTTTGAAAGAAAAACATAAAAAAGCCAGACTGGAATTTGCTAAAATGCATATTGATAAGCCACAATCCTTCTGGGAGAATGTCCTTTGGACAGATGAGTCAAAACTGGAGCTTTTTGGCAAGTCACATCAGCTCTATGTTCACAGACAAAAAAATGAAGCTTTCAAAGAAAAGAACACCATACCTACAGTGAAACATGGAGGAGGCTCGGTTATGTTTTGGGGCTGCTTTGCTGCGCCTGGCACAGGGTGCCTTGAATCTGTGCAGGGCACAATGAAATCTCAAGACTATCAAGGCATTCTGGAGCGAAACGTACTGCCCAGTGTCAGAAAGCTCTGTCTCAGTCGCAGGTCATGGGTCCTCCAACAGGATAATGACCCAAAACACACAGCTAAAAGCACCCAAGAATGGATAAGAACAAAACATTGGACTATTCTGAAGTGGCCTTCTATGAGTCCTGATCTGAATCCTATCGAACATCTATGGAAAGAGCTGAAACTTGCAGTCTGGAGAAGGCACCCATCAAACCTGAGACAGCTGGAGCAGTTTGCTCAGGAAGAGTGGGCCAAACTACCTGTTAACAGGTGCAGAAGTCTCATTGAGAGCTACAGAAAATGTTTGATTGCAGTGATTGCCTCTAAGGGTTGTGCAACAAAATATTAGGTTAGTGGTCCCATCATTTTTGTCCATGCCATTTTCATTTGTTTTCTTATTTACAATATTATGTTGAATAAAAAATCAAAAGCAAAGTCTGATTTCTATTAAATATGGAATAAACAATGGTGGATGCCAATTACTTTTGTCAGTTTCAAGTTATTTCAGAGAAAATTGTGCATTCTTCGTTTTTTGAGGAGGGGTACCAACAAATTTGAGCACGTCTGTACTAAATACTCAACAATAAGAAGCAGGTTTCAGGACTAACGAAGAGGCCTCACCGTGAGGCAAGATCGAAACCAGTCACGTATTTTCAAAAACTAGTCAAAATATTTTGAATAATTTATGTGCCATAAAATACAATGATATGCGATGTATTATTGCTGCAATACATACAAGGCATTACATTAAAAGGTGGTAATTGAAACTCGCTGTTCGAAGGAGACGCCTCGCGCGCACGCACACACAACAGGAGCTGCAGTTTTCACCGTTGCAAACGGAAATGGTTAGTTTCCCGCCTACAGACATATAAGCTCATATTTAAAAAGCAAAACACAGACACATATACATATATATATATATATATATATATATATATATGTGTGTGTGTATATATATATATACACACACACACATTATTTAAAGAAGGTGACTCGTGTTCACGTTTATTTTTCATGTTAAAATTTGTTCTTAATGTTGTTGCTCTAAAACTGTGGTGGTTTAAAAACACCAACACAAATAAAGTGTTTCATTTAACTCATTTTGTGTTGAAGGGCAAAAACAACGATTGTGTTTAATTTCAACACAATTTTTTTCAGTGCAGAACAGAATAGAGCTGAGCAAAACTGAGCAAAGCTTTCACCCGCAGCTTCCTCCCCTCCTTGCGTCATTGTTCAGGATCAGAGAGCTTCCTTGCAGACAGACACTGTCCTGGAGTTCAGGAAGCAGCGCAGCCCGCATGGAAGTGCAACCTGGTTCTCAGTTTTTAAGAATGATGGTTTTTTTTTATTTTAAAAACAATACAAACAGTACATTGCATATACCTGGATACCATAAAACTTACATTTGAATCTGGAGCTTCCAGGGGGCGGCGCACTTTTGGCCAAGTTCCACCCAGGCAGGGAGGTCTCAAGTCGGTTGCGTAATCCCTCTCTCACCACTGCGCACCAGCGATTCCTGTGGAGGCCGGGCGCCTGCCTGCCTGCCTGTAAGCTGGCTGTGCTGTTGGCACTGGATCCCCGTTAGTCCTCCGACACGATAGGTCTGGTGACATAGCTGTGGACTTGCAGGGTGAAAAAAAGAGGTTGCTTTGATTGCGAGTGTTTCAGAGGATGCATGAGCACGCTTGTCTTCGTCTCTCCAGAGTCACTACGGGGGGTTGCAGCAGTGAGATACGGTCTTAAAAACAATTGGATATTCCAAATTAGGAGAAAAACGGGGCTAAAATGAATTAGTGATTCCAAATATATTTATCCTCAAATAGTCTATTTTAAACATTAGAAATAATAATATAATGTACGGCGATGTTCCCACCAATTCAACTTCAAGGCAGTTCACTTAAATATATTTATCACGGGCTTTGCTGAGTATCCGTTCTGGTTTCAAATGCCACTACAACCCACACCGCATTTTACTAATCTCTGGAAATCCTGAAAGCTGGAAATGTGATCGTCGGTGAGATTTCTAAGGAAATGTATTTCCTTTATATTGACAATGGTGTTTAGTTTGCAAGCAAGCGGAACCTACCTTGAAAAAGTAACGAAATACAGCCGCATAAGAGGAGGTCAGCAAAATTCAGCTTCATATTTTATTTTATTTTATTTATTGTTTTTGGAAGGAGCTTTTTTTGTGATTTCATCTGAAGTATTTGAAGATGTTTGAGACGCGGTGTTTATCATCTAAGTTCACAAATAGACATCGGTCTCCCATATCTGCCATGCCAACTGGCAAATATTGTAAATAAACGGCAAGGCGTTTCATAGATGTTTTGCAGTATATTTACAGATTTAAGTTGTTGGTGTTTGTTTTTCGTCACCCCTTTAAACCTTAATTAATAGTTTAAATGTACTAGTTGTGACTGGGCATATGTCCTGCGCACTGACTTTGATGCGGGGGAGGGCACGCTCCATCTGGGATCGCCATCAGCTGAATGGAGTTAGCTGGTGGGCGGGTCTCAGCGGAGCGTGTCTGTTTAAAAAGAGCAGCTCGGCAGCGTGCGCGCAACCTGGAGTCGGCATCCGTTAGGGCCGTGCTCTGCTCATTCTGTTTTTGTTTTATTGTTTGTTTATTTATTTTTGTATTTTAACGTCCTTTACTCTGTGTCTTCCATCGTGGTTCTCTGCTGCCTCCCTGCTACTCTCCAGCGCGGTAGGAAAATGAATCCTTTACATAGTTTAATTATTTAAATCACAGGAGAAAACAAACACACAATGCATTCGGCAATTAGACAGAAGCAGACGGAACGAAATGCAGGTTCAAATAGATTTTCAATTTTATGTGTTGGAAAACATGGATCGAGAATTGATTAGCAGTTTGCTACGCATGTGAACTGGCAGAGCTATACTGGTGTTCTTTTCTGAAAAGAGACTAATATTGCAGACAGCAGACTTTGGTTCAAATTGCATATACTGCTAACAATTGATAAGAGACCTTGCATCTAGAAGCTTCTTGTCCAACATTGACTGCAAGCTAGCAAGATAACAATGCTGTGGACCAGAAGGGGCCAGGCTCTAAGACTTTTGGGAATACAAAGCATAAAGGAGCTAAAAGGCTCCCAGGGACTGCCGTTGGACCCAAAGGTTCACAGGGAGAATAAGAGATAATGCCACTGGACTCAAAGGGTCTCAGGCAAAACGGAGAGATAGGAACAAGGAAGATGACAAAAACCAGATGTATGGACCTTTTTGGGGCACCAGGGGTCTGAAGAATGCACTGAGTTCAGAGGTCGTCACAATAGACTACACACACAGACACACACACACCACACACACACACTCACACTAAATGAAATATATGGTAACAGGATAATGTGTTGTACCTTTTCTATTGGTTAAGTGTTAGAGAAAGAGGAGGTGGACCATCTATACAGAAGGGTATTTAATGTCATGCAACAATTGTAAGAACGAGTATTCTGTTTGTCCTGTACCTGGGACCAGACTCCCTGCATATTTCATTAAACCTAACAACTGAGTGAAGAAAAGGACTCTGTGCATTTTCTTGAATTTACTTACTCACCATCTTTTTTTTTAAGTTACATCAATATGTAACTTGAAATCTCCAACTTAATTAAGGGTTAGTTTAAGTAGTTGAGAGCTCTCTGCATATCTACCACACGCTCAAACTTGCAAACAGTATAAAAGTGTATTGTTAAGGAGTGACGACGTCATCACACAGGGTGACGCAGTTTAAAGGTGGAGAGACCAACACAAAGGGGCATCACAGTCAGTGCAAACTTGTCCAATGTAATTATGGTCTGCTTCACTAACTCTCCTCCCCACCGCTACCTGATCCTCCCTCCTTCTCCTCCTCTCTGCACCTCCTGGCTTCTCCCTGCACCTCCCCACCCATCCCTGCCTCTCCTGTCTGTCCCCTGCAGGGTGTGCTCTGAGAAGCACAGGGAGAAGTCTCGTGAAGCTGCCCGGAGTCAGGGAGAGAAGGAGAGCGAGGTCTTCACACAGCTGGCCCTGCAGCTCCCCCTACCCCTTGGCGCTGCCCAGCAGCTGGACAAGGCGTCCATCGTGAGGCTGACCCTGAGCAACCTGTGCCTCCGAGAACTGCTGCATACAGGTGAGCTGGACTGAAGGGCGCTCGATGCACGAGCCGCGTGCCATAGATCAAAAGCCACAAGGTACAAGCTGCAGACCACTCCATAGAGCAGTGCTTCCCAACTCCAGTTCTGGAGCCCCCCTGCCCTGCTGGGTTTTGTTTCAACCAAGTTCTCAATTACTTAATTGAACCCTGAATTGAACTGACGAGTTGCTTAATTCGACTTTTTCAATTGTTTAGCAGCTTATTCAAAAGTTGGAGGTTTCAAGTTCCTTGTTCTACAATATTATACTTAACTTAACCTCCAAACTGTTTAAAATCATTAAAAAGCTCTGATTAGGCAAATTATTAGTTCAATTAAGGGTACAATTAAATAACTGAGGGCAGCTCGGTTGGAACAAAAACCAGAAGGGCTGACCGGGGGGAGCTACAGGACCGGAGTTTGGAACCACTACCATACAGTGTGTGCATGGAGCTTGTCTTGAGCCACAAGCGTTTCTCTGATGAATACATTCTGCACCACTGAACTTGTGCATGCACTTGTTGAACCTCAAGCATATACTGTGAATAAAGGGATTCCGTTACATGAATCAGACTTGCAAAATCATTTTTGTGACCTGGGTCTTTCTGGAAATAGGCTGATATTGTCTTGAGACGAGACCAGAACTTGTGTAATGGTCCATTTAAAGCTGGGAAAACATGACAGAGCAGTACTTGGCTGACAGTAACCAGAATTGACCAGCAGTGACCGCTGGTGTGTGTTCCAGCAGAGGCAGGCTGCGGTGACGTGGACAATGAGGTGGAGAGGACTGCACCTGTGGAGACGTCGATCGAGGGATTCCTGCTGCTGCTGTCCCAGGACGGGGTCATCATTTACACCTCAGAGGAAGTGACGAGACACACGAGCCTCAGCCAGGCAACATCTACCAGTGTACTGCAGTCACCAGCCAGGTAACATCTACCAGTGTACTGCAGTCACCAGCCAGGTAACATCTAACAGTGTACTGCAGTCACCAGCCAGGTAACATCAACCAGTGCCTCTAGTGCCTTCATCAGTGTTATTGAATCTAAACTGAGTGTGAGGCTCCAGTACTTTCATCAGTGTTATTATTGTGATTTATTTGGTCGACGCTTGTATCCAAAGCGATTTACAATCAGTTATTATAACATACAAATTCCGTCACGTATTTATACAGCTTGGTGTTTTTAGTGGAGCAATCTAGGTAAAGTACTTGCTTGCTCAAGGGTACAGCAGCAGTGTGTCCCCACCTGGGATTTGAACCCAGATCCCTAACCACTACTCCACACTGCTGCTGTTAATGAAACTAAACTGAATGAGGAAGACCAGCATTTGGCCTCTAGTGCCTCCTTCAGCACTATTGCAACTAAACTGTATCATTCACAGCCTCAGATAAAGACAAAGGTTGTGTTTTTGTAAGTTTCTGTACTCTGGTGTGTTTGTTTCAGATGGATCTCATTGGGCAGTGTATTTTGATTCATTCAAACCTGTGACAAGGAGGAGATGTGCAAGGCCAATCAGGGTCGCACAGTCAACCTCAAATCGGCTTCCTGGAAAGTGAGCAAATCAATTCTAATTCACATATCCTGCCTCCCGAGGTATAGGTATGCTTTACCTGTAACAAGCTCCTGCAATCTGGTTACAATTTCACTTCCTGCAATCTGGTTACAATTTCACTTCCTGTAGTCAGATTACATTTTTAGTCATACAATGCATTAGTAAGACCTCACCTAGAATTTTGTGTTCAGTTCTGGTCACGTCGTTACAAAAAGGATATTGCTGCTGTAGAAAGAGTGCAAAGAAGAGCAACCAGAATTATCCCGGGTTTAAAAGGCATGTCGTATGCAGACAGGCTAAAAGAATTTAACCTATTCAGTCTTGAACAAAGAAGACTATGCGGCGATCTGATTCAAACATTCAAAATCCTAAACGGTATAGACAATGTTGACCCAGGGGACTTCTTTGACCTGAAAAAAGAAACAAGGACCAGGGGTCACAAATGGAGATTGGATAAAGGGGCATTCAGAACAGAAAATAGGAGGCACGTTTTTACACAGAGAATTGTGAGGGTCTGGAACCAACTCCCCAGTAATGTTGTTGAAGCTGACACCCTGGGATCCTTCAAGAAACTAACAACCAAACGAGCAAGATGGGCTGAATGGCCTCCTCGTTTGTAAACTTTCTTATGTTCTTATGTTTGTTTTAGTTTGTCAGGATCCAGCCAATCTGCAGGCTGTTAGTGTCGGTGTTCACCGGCAGAGGGCGACAAAGGAACCAAAAGAGCGCAAGGTGCTGTGGCAATGGCAAAGACTGTGAGGGGGCGCTAAAGGAGCATCCTCACATGTTGTTCCTGTGTGGACCACACAGGGTGTGGTCTTTTTGGTACCAAGGGACATACTACTTGGAAGACTTGCCTGTTCACCTGGAAAAGGATTACAAACTACATTTCCCGATAGCCCTTGTGGATTATAAAGAAAGTGAACAAGTGACACTTACCTGGCGAGACTTTCTGTTCCGAGAGCAGATTTACTGTTACCAGCAGCGACTGGATGGAACTTGGACTGGTCTCTGTTTGCTAAAGCAATACATTTTTCCTTGCAACGAGGACAGCTCGTGCAAACAATAGAGAGGGTTGAAGAAGTGAGATTAGTGGGCAGGTTTTCTTTTGTTTTGTTTATTTTCAAAAATGTTCTGTTGAGTCTTTGAACTTTGTTTAAGGAAATAATAAAAACTGCCTTAACTTCAACCTCACCAAATGCCTCGGTGTCACCTCTCATGCTGCCAGTTGGCTACCACATTAAAATACAGAACAAATATATATATATATATATATATATATATATATATATATATATATATATATATATATATATATATATATATATTCTATAACTGTTAATTTGCAGTCTGTGTGGAGTTTGCATGTAGTCCTCGCCTTGCGCCCTGTGTATGCCGGGTTAGGCTCCGGCTCACTGCGACCCTGTAAAGGAGTACGTGGTTAATGATAATGGCTGGATGGATGGTTGTTAGTTTGCAGCATGCACAAAGTGAATTAGATGTAGGGTACATTCACCTCTGGACATGTTCACATAGATATACCAGCATGTGGATTCGTGTTTAGGGCTCTGGACTCTTTACCGGAGGGTTGAGGGTTCAAACCCAGGTGGGGCACTGCTGCTGAGCAAGCAGGTACCTTGAGCAAGCAGGTACTTCACAGATTGCTCCAGTAAATACCCAGCTCTATAAATGAGCACACATACAAGTCACTTTAAATAAAAGCATCAGCTAAAAAATGATCTATAGCAATTTATGTCCATATGTGAAACACACACACAAAATACAGCAATTACTCATGTAGTCACATAGAGGTGGTGATTAAATGGGTCTCTTTTAGCAAGGTGCAGTTGTATTGAAGTGAAAGTGGTTGCCTATAGGTACAGTTGGTGGCGAAAAGTGGAATTGAAGACAAACCAACCCTAACCCCAAACCCTAAATAACAAGCTGTGATGCTAATAAAAATCCAACTACAGCCTTGTATTAAAGATTATAATCATTGAACACATCTGTGATGTTTGTTGGTATAGAAATGAATTAGTAGAAAGGGTGGATTTTATCTGTTCCTATCAAAATTGGAAGATTTTTTTGATTACATACACATAGGGTAGCAGTGTAGAGTAGTGGTTAGGGCTCTGGACTCCTGACCGGAGGGTTGTGGGTTCAATCCTGGGTGGGGGACACTGCTGCTGTACCCTTGAGCAAGGTACTTTACCTAGATTGCTCCAGTAAAAACCCAACTGTATAAATGGGTAATTATTTTTTACATACAATGTGATATCTTGTAACAATTGTAAGTCGCCCTGGCTAAGGGTGTCTGCTAAGAAAGAAATAATAATAATAACGAGTTCTGTAACCACTGGAGGTTTTAATGAAGAACTTGATTACAATCTTTGCTCTTATGATTCATCATGTATATTAGGTTATAGTTTGTGGCATGTTGGTGTGGTGGTTAGCGCTGCTGCCTCACAGCTCCAGGGTCCCAGGTTTGATTCCCATTTCAGGGGAGTTTGCATGTTCTCCCCGTGTTCGTGTTGGTTTTCACCAGGCACACCAGTTTCCTCCCCTCATCCAAAAACATACTGGTCAGGTTGATTGGTCACTCTAAATTGCCCTCTGTGTGCATGTTTGTGTGAGTGTGAGAGTTGGCCAGTGATGGACTGGTGTCCCATCCTGGGTGTAGTCCTGCCTTGCACCGTGTCTGCCGGGTTAAGCTCCAGCTCACCATGACCCTGTATTGGATGAAGTGGTTATTGATGATGGATGGATGGTTAATATTTGTAATAATGCATTTATTGACATCCACATGTTCTCCGATTAATAAACATTTGGACTGAACGTGTTTAATTTTCCCACACATAAATTGTCAAAATCCCACATCAAGTAAATATATACATTTAGTGGTGCACAATTCTACTCCTCTAGAGTCGCAGTCAGTCCAGCAGGTTTTTGTAGCTGTCTGTAAATCTCCAACTGCTTAAGAGCAAATAAAAGGGTAAACTTGTCCAATTAAGCAAATTAATTCAAATCAGGTAATGAAGGCCTCAGAGGGATCAAAAAATGAAAACCTTGCCCCAGAGTTCTGCACCCCTGACAAAGTAGTAGTAACACAGTCATTCATTCATGTTTTTTTTTAAAGCACTTATTTATCTGTTTTGATTGAAGTCCTGCTTTCCTGTCAAAAGTACTGTGAAAACAAACAAGGAGATCAAAATGGCAAACAAAGAACTTTATTACAAATATATGATGCAGTTTGGATATTAAAAATTAAAATGCAGTTGTTTTTGACAGATATGTTTTTATGATATAGCAAGAAATAATGAATGTAAACTTGCTTTTTGTTGATATTTTAAAACCAGCTTTGGGGGGATTAAATCAACATTTTGGACCCATCCACTAAAACCAAATTAGAAATATGTACTTAATAGCAGTTTGATTTATCATAAGTGGGCACTTTCTTCTACTAATAAATACAACCACCATTAAATTCTGACTTTGTGATTGGCTGGTGGGTCAAGTTTTAATTAAATTCCCCCATTTCATTTACACTGAATAAAGGGTATGAATAATTATGGAGCTACTGTATTTGAAAGTGAGTACCCTGAGCATTCTCTATAAACATTTAAATAAACATATGTAAACAATAAGTATTAATGACTTTATGCACAATATTTTACATGAAATGCATATCGTTCACTAAATATATTAAACAACCTTCAACAATGTTACATGTAAAAACTATTAAATAACAAACCATCACACTGCACTGCACCCTTTAGATGGACATCCAAGTGCTTTTTTAAATGGAGGCATTTATTGGGTTTATATTTGCTTGGCTGGCAAAATGGACAGTGATACAATCTGCAGCATTGGGTACACCGTTTCACCTCAGGCAACACTCCTCCTTTCACTGCTGTTATATGTAACTGAAATACAAAGAGCAAATTACAACATGATTAATAACCTACAATTAATATACATCAGTGTATCTAACACTGAGATTGGATGAAAATAATGTATCTGCTAAGAAATAAATAATAATAATGATCTGTAGCTAATGTGAAATTTAGAAAACACTGATGTATATTGGTACAGTGAGGGATATTCAATGGCCTCTATACTCAAAGCATTTTTTGCACATTTCGTATTAACATCATTTTTTTTTTTTTAGAGCTGTAAATGTTGACATAAAATGCAAGTGATGAAATACGATTTCCTCATACACAACATCTATACATATTAAGCATGTATGCTGTGACGTCTTAAAATGCTTTGAGTAGAGAGACCAATGTTTCTGTAATTGATGCATTGTTAGGGTGTTTTACATATATATATATTAGTGTGTGTGTATATATATATATATATATATATATATATATATATATATATATGTGTGTGTGTGTGTATATATATATATATATATATATATATATATATATATATATATATATATATATATATATATATATATATATATATATATATATATATAATGTTACAATGCAAAATGTGAGTTTTAAGCTTTGTTTTCTGGAGACACAAGCCTGGTGTAACCTGAGCTGTTGCATCAGATCAAGGCAGTACAAACTAGTTTATGCAGGGAATGCTGAGTGCTTGGCTAGATGAAAAACTGGTCCTGCAGCTTTTGGATTCTCCATTTCAGGCTGCAGAGTTGTCACAACTATCTTTTCAAACACACTTCTTAAAGTCTGAGCCTTGTTTACTTCTGATCATTTATAGTAGGGAAGTCAAGAGAAAATACTGATTTTTAGATATAGAAGTTTTATTTCCAGATATCTACTGTAGTAACTAGCTGTAGTCGTACGTAACCAGTGTTTACACCCTGTAGCAATGTCATTAGAGTATCACTGAAGGAATGTGAGGTGTGTTGGGCTCCCGGTTAGCCTAAACTTCTTTAAAAAATAAATGTAAGGACATTTATAACATGAGTGACAAGTGGATAATAGAATTAAGCATATTAGTAAACCCTTACAGCTTAAGGATTTTTTTGCGTGTGCATTTTGTGCAAGAGCGGATCTGTCTGATTCATTTTAAAATTAGTACATTTGGTTTTTTTATAACAAACTTTTGCTGCAAATAGCTACAAGCACACATAAGCAGCTGACAATGTCACACCTACATTCATGGTCTCCACAGCCTCTTTCAGCTCCTTCACTCTCTCCTGGATTTGCTTTTGAATTTCTGTCTGTATTTCCTCCAGCAACTTCTGTGTAGAAACACAAGCAATGCAGTTATATTTCATAGGAAGGGACATTCTGGCCTGTGATTGGTTCAGAGGTGAGCATATAATTTGTTATATTGCCCTAACATCTGGGCACCACCGGTCAATATTTTAAAAAATATGACATCCGTGCACCATATAAAATTCTGACATGTGATTGGGTCACATTACTTAGTCTCAAAAGTTAAATGCCGTTAATCCTTCACTCAAAATGGCTAACAGTCACAGTGAGAAACAGCATTTCTGTAACTTAACAAAAAATGAATTACAAAAAAAAATACAGAATATGCTCCAAACACTAAAACAGTGATTAAAATGTTATCGTCACTGTTTTCAGACTTTCTGAAATTCAAACAAATTCTGCTCGACCGTAATGTAAACAAAATACGATACCCATGGAAACGCACTCCTGGTAAATATGTCCTGCAGACTCGGGATGCAGTGGAAAATGAAATGCACCCCTGGGGAAGACTATTGTTACCTCCTCCCTGTTGGTAACAATAGTCTTCCCCTCGGGTCAGTAATTCTCCACTCTATCCCTCCTCTCCAGTCCATATGTACAATGAAATATATATTTTATATAACTTGAAAATATATTTATTAGAAATATATTGAAAGTGTATTTTCTATCCATCCATTCAGGATTGGTGCATGACTGATTTGAGTGGCAGTGTGGTATATAAAGTGATCCATGTCGGGCCAGGAGTTAGTCAAGCTGGGGAACTGGAGCAGAGTAGAAAGCCAAGTGGAACAGGAAAAGCACAACTGAACTGTCCGAGCATGTTTTATCTTTATTATCTTTATCAATCCTGTTTTATCTTTATTATCTCTATCAATCCTGTTTTATCTTTATTATCTCTATCAATCCGTGCAGTTATAGGAAGGATCTGCTGCCCTACCCAAGTGACTTGTGGGTTTTTGTACAACATGGGTCGTGCTGCTGTATTGACAATACTGGAAGTGACGCCCTGCCTCCCTGCTCAACTGTATACCTAGACTATCCTAACATATAAATGATGGCAACAGTGATTATTTCAACTGTTTTTCTAAATTTAACCTGGCTGCTGTAGCTAACTGTGCTACTGTCAAAGAGTTTATGAAATAAACAGTGAAATTGGAATGTAAACCTTTACTGTTGCCCTTCTGTTTGGATTCTACTAGCCACACCTTACAGTATTTCCCATAGCTGCATATTATATAGTGTCTTTATCTGATTATACTTTATTATGTACTGTAAGGAAACAAAAAAGCACCAGGAATCCCAACATAACAAAGAAATAAATCATATAAAATCTTTCAGAATATAAATACAGATATCTGGTATCTCCCTCTTATCAAGTTGTTTCTCAAGGACTCTGCTGAGTCAGGCCAGAGAGTGAAGCAAGAGAGTGCAAGAGAACCCTTATTCAATTTTACCATGTTGAATTTATCAGTGTTTTCACACTTTTACCATGTTGAATTTATCAGTGTTTTCACACTTTTACCATGTTATTATTATTATTATTATTTATTTCTTAGCAGACGCCCTTATCCAGGGCGACTTACAATCGTAAGCAAATACATTTCAAGTGTTACAATACAAGTAATACAATAAGAGCAAGAAATACAATAATTTTTGTTCAAGTGTGACAAACCACAATTCAATAATACAGCAGTGTCACAAAGACGGCCAGAGTGGGTGGCGTCAGACCAGACAGGAATTCAAAACAAAGACAGTGGTTGATGATGAGCTGAGTGCAATGGCTGCACTCAGCGTTTATTAACAAATAAAAGGGTTGAAAACAGCACAAAACACGGGACACGGCACTTCACGCCAAAATAAACAGGTAGACAAAACGGACAGACACTAACAAACAGGGACGAACAAACACGGTGAGTGAAAACACTATTTACTTTATATTTACGTTCTTCCGTTCTTATTTTAACTCTCCTTCTCCACACTCGTTCTCCACTCACCGAACACCAACCCCGACTGAGTGAAACTGTGCATCTATATATACTGTTGTGCTGGGATTCAATTACTAATTAATTACTCACTTGAATCCCAGCACGTGAATTCATTACGTGCAACCCCGTGCCACACATTATACACATTTTATCTGCACGTGAAGTGATGTGCCATCCTCGTGCCTAAATATAATTATACACTTTACACACACGTGAAACACAGACCCGTTTATATCCCGTGTACCAATCTATACACCAACATTAACATACGCACGCATATACACAACACAGAACACACAAATGCACACAGGGGCGGGGCACTTTGCCACAAGCAGATAATAGTGATAGTTACATCAGGATATGATTAAATAGTGATAGTTACATCAGGATATGATTAAATACAAAATACTACAGGTTAAACACTTGGCAGATTACAGTATTCTGAAGTACAGGATTAAATGCAGTAAAATAGGGGGCAGATAAGAGCAAAATAAAGCACATTTAAATGAAGGGTGATAGTGTCCCAGGATACAACAGAGGAGTTCTACAGGTGCTGTTTGAAGAGGTGAGTCTTAAGGAGGCGCCGGAATGTGGTCAGGGACTGGGCAGTCCTGACATCTGTAGGAAGGTCAGTCCACCACTGCGGAGCAAGGGTGGAGAAGGAGCGGGCTCTGGAGGCAGGGGAGCGTAGCGGAGGTAGAGCCAGTCTTCTAGTGCAGGCGGAGCGGAGAGGTCGAGTGGGGGTGTAGGGAGAGATGAGGGTCTGGAGGTAGCTGGGTGCAGTCTGGTCAAGGCATCAGTAGGCTAGTACAAGAGTCTTGAACTGGATATGAGCGGTGATTGGGAGCCAGTGGAGTGAGCGGAGTAGTGGAGTAGCATGGGAGAAGCGAGGCAGAGAGAACACCAGGTGAGCAGCAGAGTTCTGGATGAGCTGGAGTGGACGGGTGGCGGACGCAGGGAGGCCAGCCAGGAGGGAGTTGCAGTAGTCTAGGCGGGAGAGTACCAGGGCCTGGACCAGGAGCTGGGTAGCATAGTTGGTGAGGAAGGGTTGGATTCTTCGGCTGTTGCTCAGGAAGAATCGGCAAGTGCGTGCCAGAGTGGAGATGTGCTGGGAATAAGAGAGGCAGGGGTCCAGGGTGACTCCAAGGTTCTTAGCGGAGGAAGAGGGAGAGAGTGTGGTAGATTCCAGAGGAACAGAGATAGAGAGATCAGAGGAGGGGGAGGAGGAGGGAAAGAAAAGGAGGTCAGATTTAGAGAGGTTGAGTTTGAGGTGATGCGAGTGCATCCAGGAGGAAATAGCAGACAGACAGGTAGAGATACGGGAGGAGATGGTGGAGTCAGAGGTGGGGAAGGAGAGGAAAATCTGAGCATCATCAGCATAGAAATGGTATGAGAAACCATAGGATGCGATGAGGGGGCCCAGGGAGCGGGTGTAGAGAGAGAACAGGAGAGGACCCAAGACTGACCCTTGGGGGACTCCAGTTAAGAGAGGGTGAGGTGTGGAGGTTGCTCCACGCCAGGTTACCTGGTAAGTGCGGTTGGAGAGGTAGGGGGAGAACCAGGCCAGAGCAGTGCCAGAGATCCCCAGGTCAGCAAGAGATGATAGTAGAATAGAGTGATCAGCAGTGTCAAAGGCAGCAGAGAGGTCGAGGAGAATTAGGACAGAGGAGAGAGAGGCAGCTCGGGCAGACTTAAGTGAGTTGGTGACAGACAGGAGGGCGGTTTCAGTGGAGTGAGCAGAGCGGAAGCCAGATTGGAGAGGGTCAAGCAGAGAGTGGTTGGACAGGAAAGCAGAGCTGGCGGTGTACAGTCCGCTCGAGGGTTTTGGAGAGGAAGGGTAGGAGGGAGACAGGACGGTAGCTCTGGAGGGAGGTGGGGTCCAGGGTAGGTTTTTTGAGGAGGGGACTGATGGAGGCTTTTTTGAATGCAGAGGGAAAGATACCAGAAAGTAGAGAGGTGTTGAGGAGGGAGGAGATGAAGGGGAGTAGAGCAGGAGCAGCAGCTTGAAAGAGGTGAGTGGGGAGGGGGTCCAAGGCACACGTGGTGGGTTTGTGACCCTGGAGCAGGGAGGAGAGGTCAGAGCCTGAGAGGGGCAAGAAGGTGGAGAAGGAGGGCGAGTTAGTAGGGGATGTAGTGGGTGTAGGGGTTGGAGCAGGAGGGGGTGCGGGGGAGGGAGAGGTGTTAAAGAGTTTGCGGATATCTGAGATTTTAGAAGAGAAGAAGGAGGCAAAGTCATCAGGGGAGATAGAGGAGGGAGGAGGAGGGGGGAGGGTTTAGGAGGGAGGAGAAGGTAGAGAATAGTTTACGTGGGTTGTTAGTGGAGGCTTGGATTACAGATTGGAAATAAGCAGGAGAGTGTGGTAAAGGTCTAGGGCAGCAGGGAGTTTGGTTCTCTTCCATTTCTTTTCAGCAGATCGCAGTGTAATTCTTGCCAAGCGGAGCACAGAGGAGAGCCAGGGATGGGGAGGGGAGGGGCGAGCAGGTCGGGAGGTGAGGGGACAGAGGGAGTCGAGGGAGGAGGTGAGTGAGGAGAAGAGGGTGGAGGTAGCAGTCTACAGAGAGTTGTGAAAAGGAGTCGATAGGAGGGAGGTGAGAGAGAGCAGTGGAGGCAAGGACAGAGGGGGAGAGAGATCGGAGGTTACAGCGAGAGATGACAGTGGGGGTAGGAGGAGGGGGGAGAGACAGAGAAAAAGAGATGAAATAGTGGTCAGAGAGGTGAGATCGGAGGGGACAGAAAAGAGTAAGGAGGGAGAGAGGAGAAGACCCGTCCCACCTCCCCGTCCAGTGAGACGCGGGGTATGGGACAGGACGTAGAGAGAGGACTGGGCAGCAGGAGTAACAGTGTTATCAGGGGACAGCCAGGTTTCAGTGAGAGCAAGGAAATCGAGCAAGAGGTGGGAGGCAAAGGCAGATATGAAATCAGCTTTGTTAGCAGAAGAGTGACAGTTCCAGAGTGCACCAGAGAGTGTGCGGGAGGGGGGGAGAGGCAGAGAAATGAGGTTAGAGGGGTTGGAGGAGCAGCAGCGGAGGGAGGGCAGAGGACGAGGATGGGAGGACAGAACAGGGATGTGAGAGACAGTCATAGCAGGACAAGCAAGACAAAAGGCACAGTAGGAGCAGTAGGGTGGAGGGTACAGACCTGACTAGTAGATAGCTTCTTCTGGAGCTCCGTTAGGTTTGGATCTATTCGAACAGCGTCTCAGTGCAGGCCTCCCCTTGCTGGACTCCCACAGCTAGACTCCCGGCTCTTTTGTTGAGGCTCTTCGGTTTGCTGGCGCTTATTGCTGGCGCCGATATAGGCTGCTTGATTAAATGTTACACCTGCTTGGCAAAAGAACCAACTAAACTGTGTGGAAACCAATCAAATAGCAAAATCAACTGCTAATCAATTTAGCCACTCACCTGGTACTACTCACACACTAACTCAGCCAATTCAAACACCACCTTACAATGTCACCAAATGTAGTTAGTTAAAATTACTTGAAGCAGGAACTTATCTATCTGCCTCTGTCCCTGGTTACCTGTAGACTGAACTAATTACTAGATGCCCACCCTTAAATAACTCCCTTCACTTAGCAAGGGAACTAGCTGCTAACTGCTCTAGAGACAATAGTTTCACACACTTTAATGGGATCACACAACTACAGGAGCTGTGTGGAGACCAATTCAAATGCAAACTGCTCTATTCAAGTTAAACCACCCTACCTATCAGTGTTTTCACACTTTTACCATGGTGAATTTATCATAGTGTTTTCACACTTTTACCATGTTGAATTTATCAGTGTTTTCACACTTTAACCATGGTGAATTTATCAGTGTTTTCACACTTTTACCATGTTGAATTGATCAGTGTTTTCACACTTTTACCATGTTGAATTTATCAGTGTTTTCACACTTTTACCATGTTGAATTTATCAGTGTTTTCACACTTTTACCATGGTGAATTTATCAGTGTTTTCACACTTTTACCATGTTGAATTTATCAGTGTTTTCACACTTTACCATGTTTTTACTTTGACCATGGTTTCCTACTATTTTAACATGCTTTCATTGTGCTTCACTATACTGGACCATGGTTAACCATGGTGTACTATAGTAAACATTTCTTAGAAACATCTATTATGGTATATATCATGGTATTTCCATGGTACAGTAACACAGTGAAAGCATGTTAAAACAGTAGGAAACCATGGTCAAAGTAAAGTAAAACCATGGGAAAAAGTGTGAAAACACTATGATAAATTCACCATGGGAAAAGTGTGAAAACACTATGATAAATTCACCATGGGAAAAGTGTGAAAACACTATGATAAATTCACCATGGGAAAAAAGTGTGAAAACACTATGATAAATTCACCATGGGAAAAAGTGTGAAAACACTATAATAAATTCACCATAGTAAACTTGAATAAGGGAAAGTACACAGCTCTCACCTTGTTTAGATCAGCCACTGAACACTATCATTAACATTCTGAGTGCTTAAGAGTGTTGTTGTTACCAATAGGTTTCAAAGAGGATGTGACCTATTGTAAATGGGTTGCTGCCCCAGCCAGATAGTACAGGCAGTAGTGGCTTGGAGGTTGAGAGATATGTTTAAAGCAGTGATCCTCACACTTTAGTGGTTCAGGAACCATATTAGCCATCAGCATTACCCAATGAGCCACAGTACAGTATCACCCAGATGTAGAATAGCAAACACATATACATATAAAATACAGATCCTGTTACAGTCTCATAAGGCATGTACAAATGGGTTTGGTTGGATTCACTGTCGGCTTGCAGTGTGAAAGAAAGCAGACGGCCTGACAGTGCACGTTTCAGAGGACGCTTGTCTTCGCCTCTCCCAAGTCACTGCAGGAGTTGCAGTGGTGAAAAAGATTTGGCAATTCCAAATTGGGTAGAAAATGGGGGTAAAATAATTGGCGATTCCAAATTTTAAAAAATAAAAGGCACGTACAAAAATAAACTTTTTCAATTTGACTTTAAAAGATTCCAGAGTTTTAGCATTTCTAATCATAATTGGAAGAGAATCCCAAAAACGGGCAGCATAGCTAAAGGCTTTAAGTCCAGCCGATTGGAAACGATATTTTGGTACCACCAGTAGGTAAAGAACAAAGTGGAACTGTGGCAAAGTGGCTGCTGATTCAGACCGGATGCAGAGGTGATGCAGTGCAGAAACAATCACATGTGAAAACTGTAATCCAATTTGGAAATGTTCTTTTTATTGTTATTTTTTATTTTTACACAAATCCTGGTCTGGCGACTAAACAATAATCCTCCGGCAATACACCCCTGGTGTAAAGCTTGGCAGGAAAATAATAATGATTTGTAAACAAAACAAATAATAACACATTATCCGCTCCCACAATGCTACTAACACAAATCACCGGTCCGGGTGCGTGCAGTAGTGCTCAAGGTGGGTGATAACAAATAACAGTGACTGTGGTGTTGTTGTTCCGGGTAGTGCTGGCCCAAGGCGACAGGAACCGATTACAAGTCTCTGTCCCCTTTTTATGCTGTCATGCATGACCCCTTGGTAAACTAATACAGTTGCCTTTACAATCAGCGGCTGCTACATTGTTTACCTTCCGGGTCAATACGTTCTTGCAACAGAGACACACCTTCTTCCAGACTGGCCAACTCCCCGACCCGGAAAAGAACTGTCAGTCCAGCCCGTCAAAAGAACTCTGTCCTCGCTGCTTAGCGCCCTCACAGGTCGGGAGGGAGATTTACAACCAAGATTCATTATATTTCTGTCACAGGAACATATGCAGTAAGAAGCTCCTGAAGATAGGAAAGCCCCGACCCATGGAGGACTTTCTACGTTATTGACCCCTACATTCCTATGTCAACAATCAACACATACCCACATTCCCAGTGAACAATAAATCGGTGATCCTGTGAACAATTAAACCGCACAAGACAAACATACAGTACGCAGCCTCCTTTTCCACACCTGCAAATCACTATGAACAGTTCACACATCCATACCTGTTTGTCAGCTCTCTCCTTCTCAGCCGAGACTGTATCATGGCCCTGGTGTCTCTCTTCAGTACACAGCCAGCAGATATAACTCTGATCGGTCTGACAGTACACTTCCAAAGCCCTTTGGTGTTGCTGGCAGAGTTTCTGCTCCAGATTCCCAGTAGATTTGGCCAGTCTGTGTTTCCTTAATGTGACAACCTCACAGTGCGGCTTGACGTGTGTCTCACAATAAGAGGCCAGGCATGTCAAACAGTATGTTCTAGTAATGTGTTGCACATCCCTGTCACCTCCATTAAACCACATGCTCCTGAAAATGCTACTTTACTGACTTTATTTAATGTTAGATCTCTGTCAAATAAAGTGCCCCTGATCAGTGAATTCATCACAGATTCTAACCTTGATATTTTATCTTTAACCCACACTTGGCACAGAGTTGATGACAATGTTTCTTTGATCGAGGCTTCTCCTCTAAATTAGTCTTTTCTTCACAGTGCTCATCTTACTGGTCGAGGAGGTGGACTTGCTACTTTCTTCCGCACTGAACTTAAAATCAAACAAGAGATCTTGAAGGGATATTCATCCTTTGAATTACTAATGCTAATTATTGATAACAAATGACCTGTTCTTATTGCAATTGTATATCCTCCACCCAAGTCTAAGTTACTTTTTTTTGACTGAATTTGGTGATTTTTTATCTATACTGTGTTAACTATGATAGTTATTTTATTGGGTGACTTTAATATCCATGTGGACATTGATACTGATTCTAATGGTTCAGAATTTTTGAAGCTATTGGATTCTCTAAATTATGTACGGCATGTTAGAGGTCATACTCATAATCGTGAGAATACTTTAGATCTAGTGAGTTCTCGTGGTTTGGATGTTCAAAATATAGTAACTGCTGACCTTTCTGTTTCAGATCATCTTGCAATTCATTCTGAGATCAAACTACCCTTAATTGTTAAAAAAAATAATTCTATAGCTCCTGTTAAAAAGCGGAGGGTGTTTTCCAAAAGAAGCACTCCATGGTTTCATGATTTTACTCGGAAACTGAAATGTGATAGAAGAATTCCAAACTGCATGTTCATGATCTTGCGTGGAAAATCCACCTTCTATTACTTCTACCTTTAATATTGGTTCAATGTTTAGTTGCACTTTTTATAGTTTTTAAAATTCTTCCAAAATAGAATTCTTGATATTAGAGATCAGATCTTACAGACTCCTTCTATTATGGACTTTTCCTCCTACTTTGAATTAATTTATTCTTTGAATTAACACAGAGAATTGTGAGGGTCTGGAACCAACTCCTCTTGTTTGTAAACTTTATTATGTTCTTAACTAGACCTGAAAAAGTTATGATGGAGCCTTTCTCGTTAGTTACTTTGCAAGAGCTGACAGCATTAGTTAGGCATATGAGACCAACCACTTGTGCCCTGGATCCTAAACTTCTAAACTATTAAAATATGTATTTAGTGTTGCTAATATGAGCATTTTAACAATTATAAATGAATCCCTTTCATCTGGTATAGTTCCCTCTGCACTTAAGGTTGCAGTGGTTAAACCCCTGCTTAAAAAAGTCATTTGGATCCTACAGTTATTAACAGCTATAGGCCAATTTCCAATCTTCCATTTTTAGCCAAGGTCTTGGAGAAAGTTGTTGCCAATCAGTTGCTCAAATTTTTAGCTTCTATGCTTTATTTGAGAAATTTCAGTCTGGATTTCGATCTGCACATATTGCAGCACTGAGACGGCTCTTGTTAGGGTAGTAAATTATCTTTTGATAAGCTCTGACTCTGGCTTTCCTTCAGTTTGAATTCTTCTTGATCTTAGCTCTGCCTTTGACACCATGGACCATTCCATTCTATTAATCGGCTTGGGAGTTTAATGGGTTTGGCAGGCGGTGTCCATTCTCGGTTTAGGTCTTATCTTTCTGATAGGTTTCAATACGTTTCTGTCGGGGAGATGAAGTCTGATTTGTCAGAGGTTGTCTGTGGTGTTCCTCAGGGTTCTATTTTAGGTCCCCTGTTGTTTTCATTATATATGTTGCTATTGGGTGATATTATCCGCAGGCATGGAGTGAATTTCCATTGTTACGCAGATGATACTCAGCTGTGCTTGTCTTTCAATCCAGGCAATCTCTCCACTGGGGCGCTATTAGCTGCTTGCTTTGCTTTGTGGACATAAAGTGTTGGATGTCTCAAAATTTTCTGATGTTGAATTCTGATAAAACGGAGGTCATGCTTGTGGGTTCACAGCACCAATTAAAAAATGTTGATTTATATAAAATAGATCTTAGCAGCCTTTCCTCAGAACTAAAACTTGAAGCAAGAAATTTGGGGGTCATTTTTGATCTATCATTTGAGTCCCATATTAGGAAATTACTAAAGCATCTTTTCATCATTTGAGAAATATAGCTAAACTTAGATCTATTATTTCTGTATCTGATGCTGAGAGGCTAATGCACGCCTTTGTTTCATCGAGAATCGACTATTGTAATGCACTTTTTTCTGGGATTCCAAAGTATTTGGTGTCTCGCTTGCAGCTTATTCAGAATGCTGCTGCAAGAATTCTAACTAAAACCAGAAAAGGTGAACATATTACTCCTGTCTTGGCCCCCTTACTTTAGAACAATACACACACCTTACGTAAACAGTTGTAGCAACACATGGGAAAATGTAACACAATAAAATACAAATGTCCTTATGTATCCTTTAATGCTGAGATCAAACTTCCTGTAATACCTTTTCTTACATAGCTGGCATTTAATAGTATCATTCTGATCCCAGTATTGTCCAACACACTTTGAGCAGAAGCTGTGCCTGCAGGGAGTGGAGATTTGAACCGGGTACGTTCTGGTTACAAGCCCTTTTGTTTAACCACTTCTTTAATCATTAATTCTATTTAAATGACCAGCATGCGGTACTTTTTCCATGCATTGTTTACCACACATATGGTTACTTTTTCAGGTAAGTGAATACAGCAGGTGTACAAAGCACGAGGTAAGAGGCTTACTGCATGGTAAACTCGTTAACGCTGTTTACTGCAGGAGGCCCTATGTATTTATAATTTGATGAACTGTGAGCTTATTCAGTTCATACACAGAGAGTGCAGACTGTCTGTCACAGTTCAGCATGAAGAGCCTGATGCAGTTTTCTCCCCATCAGACTGTTCCCATGTTCTAATCATAAGAACATAAGCAAGTTTACAAATGAGAGAAGGCCATTTGGCCCATCTTGCTTGTTTGGTTGTTTGTAGCTTATTAATCCCAGAATCTCATCAAGCAGCTTCTTGAAGGATCCCAGGGTGTCAGCTTCAACAACATTACTGGGGAGTTGGTTCCAGACCCTGACAATTCTCTGTGTAAAAAAGTGCCTCCTATTTTCACACGCACACTCACATGCACACACACACACGCACACACACATGTACATATACTGGTAAAAAAGTGCCTCCTATTTTCTGTTCTGAATGCCCCTTTATCTAATCTCCATTTGTGACCCCTGGTCCTTGTTTCTTTTTTCAGGTCAAAAAAGTCCCCTGGGTCGACATTGTCTACACCTTTTAGGATTTTGAATGCTTGAATCAGATCACCGCATAGTCTTCTTTGTTCAAGACTGAATAGATTCAATTCTTTTTGTCTGTCTGCATACGACATGCCTTTTAAACCCGGGATAATTCTGGTTGCTCTTCTTTGCACTCTTTCTAGAGCAGCAATATCCTTTTTGTAACGAGGTGACCAGAACTGAACACAATATTCTAGGTGAGGTCTTACTAATGCATTGTAAAGTTTTAACATTACTTCCCTTGATTTAAATTCAACACTTCTCACAATATATCCAAGCATCTTGTTGGCCTTTTTTTATAGCTTCCCCACATTGTCTAGATGAAGACATTTCTGAGTCAATATAAACTCCTAGGTCTTTTTCATAGTTCCCTTCTTCAATTTCAGTATCTCCGATATGATATTTATAATGCACATTTTTATTGCCTGCATGCAATACTTTACATTTTTCTCTAATAAATTTCATTTGCCATGTGTCTGCCCAGTTCTGATTGCTGTCTAGATCATTTTGAATGACCTTTGCTGCTGCAACAGTGTTTGCCAATCCTCCTATTTTTATGTCGTCTGCAAATTTAACAAGTTTGCTTACTATACCAGAATCTAAATCATTAATGTAGATTAGGAATAGCAGACGACCTAATACTGATCCCTGTGGTACACCACTGGTTACCTCGCTCCATTTTGAGGTTTCTCCTCTAATCAGTACTTTCTGTTTTCTACATGTTAACCACTTCATAATCCATGTGCATGCATTTCCTTGAATCCCTACTGTGTTCAGTTTGAGAATTAATATTTTATGAGGGACTTTGTCAAAAGCTTTCTGGAAATCTAAATAAACCATGTTGTATGCTTTGCAGTTATCCATTTTCAATGTTGCATCCTCAAAAAAGTCAAGTTGGTTAGTTAGACACGATCTCCCTTTCCTAAAACCATGCTGACTGTCTCCCAGAATATTGTTACCATATATGTAATTTTCCATTTTGGTTCTTATTATAGTTTCCATAAGTTTACATATAATAGAAGTCAGGCTTATTGGTCTGTAGTTACCTGGTTCGGTTTTGTCTCCCTTTTTGTGGATCGGTATTACGTTTGCAATTCTCCAGTCTGTCGGTACAACCCCTATGTCAAGAGACTTTTGCATGATCTTGGTTAGCGGTTTGTAAATAACTTCTTTCATTTCTTTGAGTACTATTGGGAGGATCTCATCCGGCCCAGGGGATTTGTTTATTTTAAGAACTCCTAGTCCCTTTAACACTTCTGCCTCTGTTATGCTAAAGTTATCTAAAACTATTTCTTTTCTTCGTCTGTGATTTTGCCATTTGTGTCCCTTAGACATTTAACCTCCTCTTTGAATGTTCTCTTGCTGTTATAATATTGGAAAAACATTTTGGAATTGTTTTTAGCCCCCTTAGCAATATTGGCCTTTATAATGTCCTTTTTGACTTGTGTTTGCAGTTCTAAGTACTCTTTCTGTGTACTTTGTTTTTGGTCCCTTTTAAACGCTCTGAAAAGTGCCTTTTTTCGCAGAATTTTTTTTTTAAATTGATCTATTAAAGCATTTTGGCCATTTTGTTTTAGATTTAGATTTGTCT
This sequence comes from Acipenser ruthenus, assembly GCF_902713425.1. NCBI lineage: Eukaryota > Metazoa > Chordata > Actinopteri > Acipenseriformes > Acipenseridae > Acipenser > Acipenser ruthenus. Next base: position 28,515,577 of record NC_081195.1, read on the forward strand.
ACTTTTGGGATGTAATTGTTTTGTGCATCTAGTACTACATTTTTAGAAAAACAGCCATCATTTTTCTGTGGATCTACTTCTGTTAGTCTCTGTTTCATACATTCATAGTTTGCTTTTCTAAAATTGTAAATTGGTCATCTAAATGCTGAAGTGGCTCAAATTTGTAGGATGTTTGGATTTCTTGTGGTTGTGTTTGACGGTTTCTTTTTTCCCTGCTTCTGCCTATCTGAACCCAGCTGTTTCGACTCTCTTCCATCTCCGTGGTAGCTTTCAGTCTGCTAGGGGTGCAGACTTCCATGAATTGTGGGTGTGTCAGCTCCTCAAGCTCCTGTTGCTGTCTCATTTCCTCCAGCTCCTTTTCTTGCAGACTTACTCATTGGAGCAAGTCCTGGATCGAGCGGCACTTTACACACACTTGGTTGAGCTCTGTTGGGTTTTCTCGAATTTCCCACATCATGCAGTTGTCACAGATTACTGGCTTGAAGACCTTTTTTTTTTGGAAGTTTAGTTTAGCTTCTGCAGCTGTCAACCTGCTTTCAAACTGCTTCTAACTGCGTTGTACTTGTCCACGATTGTACTTCTCCCACGATGTCACTTCCACACGCTGTCGCTGGGAAGACTGACTGCCTGCGTTTATTTGTGCTGCAGGCTCCGCCTCTCCCCCGTGTCTCAGAATGCCGCGGAATTTGAATCAGCTGCTCCAAGTTTCAGCTTGTTATCAGAAAAATACACACAGCTGTAAGGCTTTAAGCCGCAATGTTTTCTGATTAAAGCAACTCCAGGTTTTATTTAAAGATGTAATTCCTCCTTTCTGCTTCTAACTTCTAATTGCATTGTACTTGTCCACGACTGTACTTCTCCCACTTCTGTTAGTCTCTGTTTCATACCTTCATAGTTTCCTTTTCTAAAATTGTAAACCTTAGCTTTAGTCATTACTTTTTGGGTTTTAAAAAACACCTCAAATGAGACCATGTTGTGGTCTGAGTTTGCCAATGGCTCTCTGACCTCTGTTGTAGTTATTCTGTCTTCGTTATTTGAAAAGACTACTTCAAGGCATGCCTCCCCTCTAGTTGGTGCCTTGACAAATTGCATTAGGAAGCAGTCATTTGTTATTTCCACCATTTCAATTTTGTCCGTCGTGCTCCCCACCGGGTTCTCCCATTTCATATGGGGGAAGTTGAAATCCCCCATAAGTATGACTTCTCCTATTCTACACGCATTTCTAATGTCATTGTATAACAGATTATTTTGCTCAGTGTCTGAATTTGGCGGTCTATAGCATGCTCCTATTATTATGCTGTGACAGGATTGGCAGAGGTTGAGACTCAGAGACAGTTTGAAGTTCAAAATAAAGCTTTTTAATAAACAAAAATAATCAAATAAACAGGCACAAGGGCCAAACAAAAAGGTTTCCAGCACAAAATAAACACCAAACAAAACTTACAAATAAAGTTTCCAGGCTGGGCGTTGCCTTCACTGGTCAAAAAACACAGCACACACAAAAACACTTCTCCTCTTCTAGAACTCTCCCCCCTAGCCAGGGCCTCTCCCCTGGCTTTTATCCCCTGTGGCTGGAGCCCAATTAATCAATAATTGCTGATTATTCAATTAGGGCTCCAGCCTCATTCTCGCATGTTTTCCTGGCAGGGAAGAATTTTAATCCCCTCCCTGCCAGTCCCAACCACATTCAGTCCCCCGTCACATATGCCCTTTGAATTTCTATCCATTATTATTATTATTATTTTATTATTTATTTCTTAGCAGACGCCCTTATCCAGAGCGACTTACAATTGTTACAAGATATCACATTACACATTATTTCACATTATACAGATACTACATTATTTTACATACAATTACCCATTTATACAGTTGGGTTTTTACTGGAGCAATCTAGGTAAAGTACCTTGCTCAAGGGTACAACAGCAGTGTCCCCCACTGGGGATTGAACCCACAACCCTCCGGTCAAGAGTCCAGAGCTCTAACCACTACTCCACACTGCTGCCCATTAGTAAAGGGGCTGAATAATTTTGCACGTCCAATTTTTCAGTTTTTTATTTGTTAAAAAAGTTTGAAATATCCAATAAATTTCGTTCCACTTCATGATTGTGTCCCACTTGTTGTTGATTCTTCACAAAAAATTACAGTTTCATATCTTTATGTTTGAAGCCTGAAATGTGGCAAAAGATCGCAAAGTTCAAGGGGGCCGAATACTTTCGCAAGGCACTGTAAGTAACCCTGCGATCATTGGCGGGCCACATAGACATATTATAATCCCCTTATCCCCAAATAATAGAAATGGAATACGTTTTTGACTTCCCTTTACTCGTTGGAACTTCGGAAACGAGTGAACTTGCTTGTAATATTCTGATAACATGGTTCGTAGGAGGGGGTTGCGGCGCGCAAGCAGTAAGAACATAAGCCTGACCCATATTGATTTGGTGTTCTTTTCTTTGTCCAGATTTAACACCTTGGGCTTCAAGACTATTTCTTATGTATAGCACTACCCCTCCGCCTCTTCTGTCCTGCCTGTCTTTCCTATACAGTGTCTACCCACTAATATTTTATTTGTCTCCATCACTCTCAGGCAAACAAGTTTCTGTAACACCTACCACATCGTAGTTACTTGTTAGTGCAGTAGCTTCAAGTTCTAACATTTTATTTCTGAGACCTCTAGCATTAAGATAAATACATTTAATAGTGGTCTTACCTGAGTTGTTGCCCTTGTTTTGATGTGGTCTCCCTTCTGTTTTTTTTTTCTCCCCCCCCTTTCTAGTTCAAATGCTTCTGGACCTCCTTAAGGATTTTTTCTCCGAGTAGATTGGTTCCCTTTCTGTTTAAGTGCAGTCCATCCCACCTATATAGATAGTCCTTGTTGTAGAATGTGCTCCCGTGTTCAAGAAAGGTGAAGCCTTCCTGTGTGCACCACGATTTCAGCCATGCATTTTGATTTTGTATTTCCAGCTGTCCATATGGTCCTTTGCAAGGTGCCGGCAGTATCCCAGAAAATACCACAGTTTTGTCTTTTAATTTCCTTCCTAGCTCTCTGAATTTGTTTTGCAGGGATCTTGGCCTGTCTCTTCCAATGTTGCTTGTACCGTTGTGGACAACTACTACCGGGTCGTCTCCTGTTCGTTCTAGGAGCCTGTCCACGTTCTCAGTGATGTGCTTGACAGAGGCTCCTGGAAGGCAGCACACTTTTGTAGTAAGAGGGTCCAAACTGCGATCTGAACTTGCTGTGTTTCTCAGTATGGAGTCCCCAACAATCATGACCTCCCTTCTTTTTGCTGCCTGGCCAGCACTGTTTATAGGGTCCTGGATGTTGTTCCTTTCATTCTCTCGATGTTGGTTTAGATCATCTAAATGTTGAAGTGGCTCAAATTTGTTGGATGTCCGTGTTTCCGTGTTTTACGAAGTTTCTTTTTTTCCCTGCTTCTGCCTATCTGAACCCAGCTGTTTCGACTCTCTTCCATCTCCCTGGTGGCTTTCAGTCTGCTAGGGGTGCAGACTTCCATGAATTGTGGGTGTGTCAGCTCCTCAAGCTCCTGTTGCTGTCTCATTTCCTCCAGCTCCATTTCTAGCACATTTACTAGTTTAAGCAAGTCCTGGATTTTGCAGCACTTTATACACACTTGGTTGAGCTCTGTTGGGTTTTCTCGGATTTCCCACATCATGCAGTTGTCACAGATTACTGGCTTATGTTCTTACTGCTTGCGCGCCGCAACCCCCTCCTACGAACCATGTTATCAGAATATTACAAGCAAGTTCACTCGTTTCCGAAGTTCCAACGAGTAAAGGGAAGTCAAAAACGTATTCCATTTCTATTATTTGGGGATAAGGGGATTATAATATGTCTATGTGGCCCGCCAATGATCGCAGGGTTACTTACAGTGCCTTGCGAAAGTATTCGGCCCCCTTGAACTTTGCGATCTTTTGCCACATTTCAGGCTTCAAACATAAAGATATGAAACTGTAATTTTTTGTGAAGAATCAACAACAAGTGGGACACAATCATGAAGTGGAACGAAATTTATTGGATATTTCAAACTTTTTTAACAAATAAAAAACTGAAAAATTGGACGTGCAAAATTATTCAGCCCCTTTACTTTCAGTGCAGCAAACTCTCTCCAGAAGTTCAGTGAGGATCTCTGAATGATCCAATGTTGACCTAAATGACTAATGATGATAAATAGAATCCACCTGTGTGTAATCAAGTCTCCGTATAAATGCACCTGCACTGTGATAGACTCAGAGGTCCGTTTAAAGCGCAGAGAGCATCATGAAGAACAAGGAACACACCAGGCAGGTCCGAGATACTGTTGTGGAGAAGTTTAAAGCCGGATTTGGATACAAAAAGATTTCCCAAGCTTTAAACATCCCAAGGAGCACTGTGCAAGCGATAATATTGAAATGGAAGGAGTATCAGACCACTGCAAATCTACCAAGACCTGGCCGTCCCTCTAAACTTTCAGCTCATACAAGGAGAAGACTGATCAGAGATGCAGCCAAGAGGCCCATGATCACTCTGGATGAACTGCAGAGATCTACAGCTGAGGTGGGAGACTCTGTCCATAGGACAACAATCAGTCGTATACTGCACAAATCTGGCCTTTATGGAAGAGTGGCAAGAAGAAAGCCATTTCTTAAAGATATCCATAAAAAGTGTTGTTTACAGTTTGCCACAAGCCACCTGGGAGACACACCAAACATGTGGAAGAAGGTGCTCTGGTCAGATGAAACCAAAATCGAACTTTTTGGCAACAATGCAAAACATTATGTTTGGCGTAAAAGCAACACAGCTCATCACCCTGAACACACCATCCCCACTGTCAAACATGGTGGTGGCAGCATCATGGTTTGGGCCTGCTTTTCTTCAGCAGGGACAGGGAAGATGGTTAAAATTGATGGGAAGATGGATGGAGCCAAATACAGGACCATTCTGGAAGAAAACCTGATGGAGTCTGCAAAAGACCTGAGACTGGGACGGAGATTTGTCTTCCAACAAGACAATGATCCAAAACATAAAGCAAAATCTACAATGGAATGGTTCACAAATAAACATATCCAGGTGTTAGAATGGCCAAGTCAAAGTCCAGACCTGAATCCAATCGAGAATCTGTGGAAAGAACTGAAAACTGCTGTTCACAAATGCTCTCCATCCAACCTCACTGAGCTCGAGCTGTTTTGCAAGGAGGAATGGGCAAAAATTTCAGTCTCTCGATGTGCAAAACTGATAGAGACATACCCCAAGCGACTTACACCTGTAATCGCAGCAAAAGGTGGCGCTACAAAGTATTAACTTAAGGGGGCTGAATAATTTTGCACGCCCAATTTTTCAGTTTTTTATTTGTGAAAAAAGTTTGAAATATCCAATAAATTTCGTTCCACTTCATGATTGTGTCCCACTTGTTGTTGATTCTTCACAAAAAATTACAGTTTCATATCTTTATGTTTGAAGCCTGAAATGTGGCAAAAGGTCGCAAAGTTCAAGGGGGCCGAATACTTTCGCAAGGCACTGTATGTGGCCCTCCACAATATTTTAGTGGGGAACACTGCTTTATATAATAAGTTTTAAAAAAACTCCCGCCCCTACGCAGCACGTACGTTTTCAGAGTAATAAACGTGACAAAAAAATAAAACCCAGAGAAGAGACTAGAGGAAGGCTGCATTTCAGGATCAGATTTTGCTAGTTAAATTGTCAATTTTATTTAATTTTAAATAATGCCGTCAGACATTTGGAAATACGCTGTTTGTGGAGTTTTAATGAGCTTCTGTGGCAAAACTAGCAACCTACGGGATCATTTAGTAAGACAGCACCCGACAAAATACGACAGCAGGAACACAAGTAAAAAAACAAAAGTAAGCAACACCTTCAGTGACAGCTTATTTTGGAAAGAAAATCCAAAAGGCATTAGAGCAAAATAAATAACAGGCTTGATCGTGGATGTTGACACACAAGATAGCAGACCTCTTAGTATAGTAGAGGGAGCTACATTTAAAAATCTGATTGCGAATCTTGTTCCGGGCTATGAAATGTCCTGTCGAAAGACAATCTCCAAATGCATTACTCTGGATCACGAAACTGCAAAGGAAAAGCTTAGACAGGATTTAAGCCAGGAAGGTAATTCAATGTCCATCACTACCGATGTATGGACAAGCATGGCACAAGAAGCATCACCTGCCATTACATTAACAAAACTAGGAACTCGAGTCAAAAGTATTAGCGACACGAAAATTACATGAGAGACACACAGCTGTGAATTTAGCAGAAGCGATCAATCAGATAAACACAGAGTTTGAAGTGGCTACAAAAGTAATAGCTTGTGTTCATGACAACGCGGGCAACGTGTGCAGAGCAATATCTTTGCTTTCTGCACGCGAGTGTGCTATGTTACTTTATATAAATCTCTGCGTTCAGAAAAGCTTGGAGGATGTACGGCAAGTCCATACGTTAGTGACAGCAGCAAGGAGACTGGTTGCACATTTTAAAAAGTCTGAGATGGCAGCAAGCGCTTTAAATAGGAAACAAACAGAAATGCTGGACACACAAAAAGCACCACTCAAGTTAATACAGGACATACAAACAAGGTAGAACACGGTTTATTATATGTTTGAACGCCTTCTTGAATTAAAATGGCCAGTTCTTGCTGTTTTGTCCAAAAAGTCTGACGTAGCTACTTTAGATCTCACGACTGAGCAGTGGAAGCTAATGGCTGAGATACTACCTCTACTACTGCGTAATTTGTCTCAGCGATTCTGTTTACATCAGCTGAATGACCCAAGTAATGAGGTTATGCCACTGCTTTTTGAGTCATTTCTTGACTCCATGATTTCACCATCTGGATTTCCTATCCGAACAGGCCAAAGCCCACTGTCTTCCAAACTAGTGGTGGAGGACAACCTCGAAAATGACAGAAATCGTGCCTGTACAAGTGAGTGCAGCACAGAGGACTTACCAGTTAAAAAGAAAATGAAGACCGAACAAGCAATGGAATTGTTACTTCGTGGACGGCAACAAACACACACTACTTCCAAGGAAACCTTAATCCAACAAGAGATGACGATTTATGCTTCTGAAACTCCATTAAATATCAGTGAAGATCCCCTGATTTGGTGCAAAAATAACCAGACGCGCTTTCCCAACCTAGCAGCCTTGGCAAAGAGCATGTTAAGTATCCCTGGAACATCGGTCCCGAGCGAGCGAGAGTTCAGCAAAGCAGGGATGCTTGTGAGCAAACTCCGTTCTTCTTTGAAACCGGGGAATGTGGATGCTGTATATTTCTGAATAAAAACAGTAAATAAGCTCTGGAGAGAGCACAGACTTTGTTACTTTAAATAGTTATTCTTGTGTTCCCCATTGGAGTCCCCCCCCCCCCCCCCCCATCCAGTTGCTGTCAAGACATCTTAAGGTAAGACAGTAATATTTTTAATGTTTTATTAACTTTTTGTGGGGAACCTCGCCGACAGTGTGACTAGACATAAATAATTATAAATGTGTAGTTTTAAGTTTAACTGGACAAACGTTTACTTTTCGTGATTAGATTTGATGAAAATATATGTACATATTATTTACACGTTTCTTTTGCGTTATGAAAAAAACAATGTATCGGGTCTTTATGAAAACGATGCATCGATAGTAAAAAAACCCCACTATCGTCCCAGCCCTATCATCTAGACAATGTGGGGAAGCTATAAAAGAAGGCCAACAAGATGCTCGGATATATAGTGAAAAGTGTTGAATTTAAATCTAGGGAAATAATGTTAAAACTTTACAATGCATTAGTAAGACCTCATCTAGAATACTGTGTTCAGTTCTAGTCACCTCGCTACAAAAAGGATACTGCTGCACTAGAAAGAGTACAAAGAAGAGTGACCAGAATTATTCCGGGTTTAAAAGGCATGCCGTATGCAGAGAGGCTAAAAGAATTGAATCTATTCAGTCTTGAACAAAGAAAACTATGCGGTGATCTGATTCAAGCATTCAAAATTCTAAAAGGTATTGACAATGTCGACCCTGGGGACTTTTTTGACATGAAAAAAGAAACAAGGACCAGGGGTCACAAGTGGAGATTATGTTCTTATGTTCTAGTTACTAAATGACAAATACATTATGATATTCTGAAGCAGCTTTTAGTGATTGGCTTCCTGTGCCTTGAAGGATTGGTTTGAAGCAGTGCAATGATTTGAATGACATCCTCCTTATCAGCCAGAACACACTCTGAGATCTGCTGATGCTGCCTTCTGTGTATTCTGAGGGTGAATCACAAAAGGAAGGGAGAGGCTGGTTTCTGTTCTAATGCTCCTGGACTCTGGAACTTTACATTATCTTTTTTGTTTTATCAGAGATTCACCCTCAATTGCTATTTTAAAATCTCGACTAAAACCATATTTTTATAATATTGCCTTTACTTAACTTAAAATGTTTTAGTTTGAGTTCTGACGTTACTCTTTGCCTTTGATGAGTATAATGATTAGATTGTATTTGATTGTTTTTCTTCTTACCATCTTTTTTTCCTTGCTGTTGTTAAATTTTGTGCTTTGTTTTGTACTCCACATGAATGGCGCTTTATCTTCTTGAGAGCTACCATACAATATACTGTACAAGACAAGTACAAATTGCAAATAATATACTGCATGGTCTCGAGAGGCAACCTGATCAGACATTTACAGTGGAAAAAAACAATTTTAATTTGCCAAAATGTGTCAAATTAAAGATTCTGTACCATAACGCAACACATAGACTGAGGTCTCACGAGGATATAAATATTTATTATTTTTATTAAATGGGATTCAGCAGACATTTCATTTGATTTATTTTATGTATTTATATAGCGCCTTTCATGCCGAAGCAGCTCAAAGCGCTTTACAAAGAAAATACATTTAAAATACAAACACAACAGCATACTGTATATAGTAAGTAAACATATATAAATACTAATATATACTAATATATACAGTCACCTCCAGAATTATTGGCACCCTTGATAAAGATGAGCAAAAAAGGCTGTGTAAAATAAACAACACAGGTAATTAGCTGTATTTTATGCTCAAATATATGGGAAAACCATATTCTAATACAATTGCTCAGAGAAAACGTTTTTTTTTTATTAACAAGTAATCAAATGTTTTTAAAAAGATGCCAGAATTATTGGCACCCCTAAAGATTCTTATAAATAAAATCAAACAAAATTAAATCTGCATTAACATTCTACTTCTTTAAGTTCATCTCAGTCTTAAGGAACTGTATTGTGGACTTCCATGGCTTCCTGTTTCACTGGGGTATAAAAATGAGGTAACACGCATATGAAATCCATTTGTCATCCATCACCATGGGGAAAGGCAAAGAACTCACAAATGAAAAGAGACAAATGGTTGTTGACCTTCATAAATCAGGCAATGGGTACAAAACAATAGCTAAAAAACTAAATATACCACTTACCACTATTAGGGCAATAATTAAGAAGTTCAAATCCACTGGAACAGTGGTAAACTTGCCTGGTAGAGGACACAAGTGTATCTTGCCCCCACGCACAGTGAGGCAGATGGTTCGGGAGGCAAAGGGAAATCCAAGGACCACAGTTGGAGAATTACAGAACTTGGTTGCATCTTGGGGTCACCAAGTCTCAATACAACCAAAAGACCAAACAGATTAAAAATACATTCAATTTAAAAGGTTATGTTATAAAAATGTGTCTTAAGTCTTACTTTAAAAATTGCCATTGAAGGTGCATCTCTGACAGAGGATGGCAGTGAGTTCCACAATCTGGGTGCATTATAACAAAAAGCAGCCCCCCCTTATTGCGCTTTACCCTCGGAACACAAAGCAAGCCACTGTCAGCTGACCTCAATGTACGCGTAGGCTGATATGGAGTCAACATCTCAGTTAAATAGTCTGGTGCCTGGCCATGAAGTGCTTTGAAAGTTAGTAATGGAATTTTAAAATCAATCCTATAATGAACTGGAAGCCAGTGCAGCGACGCCAACACAGGAGTAATGTGTGGAGACATGAGTTGTGAATAGTGACGGGCATATCCAAAGAAGCAGAAGCAGCCATTAGCTCTGTTTGTGGCAAAAAGCTGGTTGTGGAACTTGAAGACAGGAGGAGGAAAGTAGTGTCGCTGAAAAGGTTTAGGTAGTAAGTTAACTGAGCTGTTTAGGGGATGGATATCAGGATGGACATCAGGAGGTGTCGTGGTCTGTTTTTTCAAAACTTTTAATCTGCATGACAGTGATCCAGTCTATTTCTTTGTTTGCATGACTGGGTTTGACCATTTTTTTAGTGGGCCATAATTTGAATGCCGGGGAACTTCCCGGGGATGTGGCCTGTGGACTTCAGACCCAAACTCCCAGTATCAAGCTTCATAAAGCACACAGGTAAACTGGTTGGCACTATCAAACTCTACATCGGAACTGAAAACTGAAACAGAGGCAAAGAGAGACTTTTTGAAAGGTAAAGTTTAATAATATTTTTTTTCCCCAAATGCTAAAAAAAGGAATATTATGTGTTATGTTGCTTATTATTTACTGTATATAAGAACATAAGAACATAAGAAAGTTTACAAACGAGAGGAAGCCATTTGGCCCATCCTGCTTGTTTGGCTGTTTGTAGATTATTGATTCCAGAATCTCACCAAGCAGCTTCTTGAAGGATCCCAGGGTGTCATCTTCAACAACATTACGTTATAATATGTTACACTCAATTGCTGAATTTGGAAACTCACTGAAAAAATATGTCCACATTTTAAAAGACAGAAATGAAATGTTATTTTGATATTGCATATATTATTTTAATGTGCCACCACAAGTTGGGCATCATTGTAAAGCTTGTGCATTTCGAAATCTATTTTATTTTGAAGAGAAACATTCAAGCTTAAAGCCCAACTTGTGATGGTACATCCAGGCTGTTGGTGTGATTTCACCTGTAGAATACGATCATATTCCATATAAGTAGATGTGTTATCGAAAAATGAAAAAAAAATACTTCTGTCACTGGGACGCTTTGACCCGGTATCGAGGCAGTAGAATGATGAACATTTTCAGAATGTCCTTGGGAACTGTCAACTTTTTGCTTTGCATTTACAAAGGTAGTGTGTCTCCTGATAAATAAGTAAGTAAATAAATTAATTAATTAATTAATTAATTATAATAATAAAGACTTTGTTTGCTTTTCTGTTTTGTTGTTTGCCTGTTACTTTTCATTCCACAATTTGTTTAAATCTCTTTATACAAAGACTGATACAGTGTTCTATTTTTCTCTGATGCGTTCTTTGCTGGTTTTGTCTTTTCCATTGTGATTTTTGTTTGTTTGTAGCAGTTTTTTCTTTTGTAGCAGTTTTGTTTTTTGTTTGCAGCTGGGTTGTTTGCAGCTGTTTTTTTTCCTAATGGGTCAAAAACGCATAGTAGAGTACATGTTTCAAACATTCACTACACATACTCATTTGGACCAATCAGAGCTCATAAATTAATATGGTACCAATTTTGATTGGTACGCATTCTGAAAAAATGACACAAGTTACGTATTTCCTGCGTTGTCACTGGATTTGCGTAGTCCTCTGGTGCTATAGGTCTGGTTGTTTCACTGTGGGCTTGCAGTGTGGAAAGAGGGCAGCTTGGCAGTGCATGTTTCAGAGGATGTGCACGCTCATCTTACTGTGGGGGTTTTGACCAAATAATTGGTCAAAAACGGGGGTAAATAATTGGCTATTGCAAAGTTTTAATAAAAAAAGTACCTGCACTCTGCAAAAATAACACAGTATTTAAGTAACTGCAATAATGAGAATTGCTCCGGATGATTATAAACATAAAAAGATAAGCCCCCCGACCTCCCGAAAGCTTATCTCTGCATTGGGGTTAAACCCGAAAACTCCCTAAATAGGCAGGACTGTATATGAATAAATGCATGAGCCGTTGTCTGTGATTCAAATGCAATGCATATAGAAACAGCTGGTACCGTTGACGGTAAGTACATTTTTACCCGATTTCTACTCAAATATTTATTCTTTCTTGATTTTTTATAAAAACATTTGTCAGTAACGAGTTTGAATTACCTATATGTCAGTAGACCTTGACAGTGAAATCCATTTCGTATTTCTTTGCCTGGTAAGTTTAATAACACTCTGTCACAAAGACGGCCGGAGTGGGTGGCGTCAGACCAGATGCAGGAAAATAAATAAACAGAGAGATGTGGTTTGGTATAAGCTGGGCGCATGATCGCGCTCAGCATTTAATAAACAGACAGAAAATAAAAGGTTTGAAACAACAAAAACACAGGACACGGCACTTGTAGCCAAAATAAACAGACGAACAAAACGGACTAGACAGTGCACAGACAGACGAACAAAACACGGTGAGCAGATAACACTAATATTTACGTTCTTTTATATTTACTTTACTCCTTCTCTCTCTCCCGTTCTCCACTCACCGAACACCTAACCCTGACTGAATGAAATGTGCATCTATATATACTGTTGTGCTGGGATTCAATTACTAATTAATTACTCACTTGAATCCCAGCACGTGAATTCATTACGTGAAACCCAGTGTTCACATATTATATTTTAAATGCACGTGCGTGATGTGCAATCACGTGCCTAAATACAAATATACACTTTTTAAATACACGTGAAACACAGACCCGTTTATATCCCGTGTACCAATGACTATACACCGACATTAACACACGCACGCATCATACAAATGCACACAGGGACGGGGCACATTGCCACATATACCCCCCCTTGTGCGCAGCACACATGGCCTCAACGGCCACCTCCCCCCTTAAAAATCCAGCAGTCCAGGACAAAGTCTCGGGCTGGGAAGGGAGGCTTCAGTGGGCCCATGCCTGGCCATGCTGTCAGCACCCCTGCCGGTAGTGGCACGGCTGACAGCCTGTTGGTTTGCTCCTGCAGCGAAACTGCTGCTGGGGAAAGTGGTCTCCTGACCTCTCCCCCTGTCTTTGTAGCCGGTAGCTCCCTTTGGTGGGGCTCCGACCACAGTACTGCCGGCAGCGAAGAAGCTGCAGTGGGAGCAGGTCTCCAGACCTCCCCCACGATCTCCGGCAGCGAAACTGCTGCAGTGGGAGCAGGTCTCCTGACCTCCCCCACGATCTCCGGCAGCGAAACTGCTGCTGGGGTTGGTGGTCTCCAGACCTCCTCCCCCTTCTTCGTGGCCGGCAGCTCCCCTTTCTGGGGCTCCGGCCACCGTACTCCCTGCGGAGGTACGGGCAGCAGAGGCAGCTCCTGCTCCTCTGCTCCGGGCGGTGGCGGAGGCAGAGGCAGCTCCAGCTCCTCTGCTCCTGGCGGTGGTGGAGGCAGAGGCAGCTCCAGCTCCTCTGCTCCAGGCGGTGGTGGAACCAGCAGGTATTCACCCTCTGCTGGTGGAGGTGGGAGGGGCCAGCAGTCCTCCCACTGCGGTGGAGTTGGAACCAGCAGGTATTCACCCTCTGCTGGTGGAGGTGGGAGGGGCAAGCAGTCCTCCCACTGCGGTGGAGGTGGAACCAGCAGGCATTCACCCTCTGCTGGTGGAGGTGGGACCAGCAGGCATTCTCCCTCTGCTGGCAGCTTGGGTCCTAGGGCTGTGGAAGCCCCGACTTCCCTCTCTTCGGGCTGTGGACGCACCGACTCCTCCCTGTTGGGCTGTGGACGCACCGACTCCTCCCTGTTGGGCTGTGGACGCACCGACTCCTCCCTGTTGGGCTGTGGACGCACCGACTCCTCCCTTTTGGGCTGTGGACGTTTGGGCTCCCCCCACTCAGACGTAGGACGTTCGGGCTCCTCCCACTCAGGCGTAGGACGTTCGGGCTCCTCCCACTCAGGCGTAGGACGTTCGGGCTCCTCCCACTCAGGCGTAGGACGTTCGGGCTCCTCCCACTCAGGCGTAGGACGTTCGGGCTCCTCCCGCTTGGGCTGTGGACGCTCAGGCTCCTCCCGCTTGGGCTGTGGAGGCAAAACCAGCAGGCATTCTTCCTCTGCTGGTGGAGACGGGGACAGCAGGTACTCTTCCTCTGCTGGTGGACCTGCTACCTCGGCTGCTGTTCCACTTATAATTGCCTCCAGGTAGCTGAGGACCAACCCCACACCTTCCTCCCAGGTGCTTACAGTCTGTTCCCTTGCATATGCCTCCCATCGCTCTCTGTCCATAAATCGCAGGAACTGGACGACTACTGGGATAGACTGGGCCTCCAGCCCAGCATTTTCCAGCATCCAGTCCCGCACTTTGATGGCGTCTTCTGCCATTTTTTTTTTTTTTTTTTTCTTTTTTTAAATCCAAACTGCGGTTCCTGCTCTGGCCTGAGTCCTGGAGGTGCTGTCGATCCCACGCAGGACACCACGTGTCACAAAGACGGCCGGAGTGGGTGGCGTCAGACCAGATGCAGGAAAATAAATAAACAGAGAGATGTGGTTTGGTATAAGCTGGGCGCGTGATCGCGCTCAGCATTTAATAAACAGACAGAAAATAAAAGGTTTGAAACAACAAAAACACAGGACACGGCACTTGTAGCCAAAATAAACAGACGAACAAAACGGACTAGACAGTGCACAGACAGACGAACAAAACACGGTGAGCAGATAACACTAATATTTACGTTCTTTTATATTTACTTTACTCCTTCTCTCTCTCCCGTTCTCCACTCACCGAACACCTAACCCTGACTGAATGAAATGTGCATCTATATATACTGTTGTGCTGGGATTCAATTACTAATTAATTACTCACTTGAATCCCAGCACGTGAATTCATTACGTGAAACCCAGTGTTCACATATTATATTTTAAATGCACGTGCGTGATGTGCAATCCAGTGCCTAAATACAAATATACACTTTTTAAATACACGTGAAACACAGACCCGTTTATATCCCGTGTACCAATGACTATACACCGACATTAACACACGCACGCATCATACAAATGCACACAGGGACGGGGCACATTGCCACACACTCCTGATGACTCGAATGCAGGTTTACCAGCAGGACCGATTCAATCAGACTCCAATTAACTGGGGGGCTTTAATTCGTCACTGTAGTTGTTGTTTTTTAATTAACAGCAAAATGTCTTTAATGATGAATATTTATATGGGTTTGCTTCTCCCAAAAGTGTTAACATCCAGCAAGAGAGAGAAGGAAATGGAGAAGAAACTGAGAGAGGTGGAGAACAAACAGAGGGAGATGGAGGAGAAACAGAGGGAGATGGAGGAGAAACAGAGGAAGATGGAGGAGAAACAGAGGGAGATGGAGGAGAAACAGAATAGGTTTGTTTTTCAGTGAAAAATCCCTGACAGGTTAGATTTTGAGTAGAGAATAAGCAGATTAAATGTTCAGGGAGGAGGTCAGATAAGGAGAAATGAGAGAAACTGAAGAGGAGGGAGATGGGAAAATGCATACAGCAGGTGTACAAAGCATGCAGTAACGGGCTTACTGCATACAAAACACGTTGCCGCTGTTTAGCGCAGGAGGCCTTGTGACAGTCTGGCTGCAGGGAGGAACTCAGACCAGAGAGAGAAACACACAGACAGGGTGATGAGTGAAACTGAGTGCAATGGCTGCACTCAGCGTTTAATAACAAATAAATAAAAAGGTTGAACAAACAGAAAACAGGACACGGCACTTCACGCCAAAATAAAGAGACAAACAAAACGGACTATACAGTAAACAGACAGACACACAAACAAACACGGTGAGTTTTAAATAAACAAGTATCGTGCTGGTCCTACCAGCACGTAATAGCAATTGATATTTAAACTTTAACTTTTATTTCTCCTTCTCTCTCACCCGTTCTCCACTCTCGAACACCCAACCCCGAGTGAGTGCTACGTGTCTCTATATATACTGTTGTGCAGGGATTCAATTACTAATTAATTATTCACTTGAATCCCAGCACGTGAATTCATTACGTGCAACCCCGTGCTCACATATTATTACATACTTTAAATGCACGTGAAGTGATAGTGCAATCCCGTGCCTAAATACAATTATACAATTTAAATCCTCGTGCTGCACACACCCATTTATATCCCGTGTACCAACTACAATACACCAACATTTAATACACCACACGCAACATACAACATATAACACACACATGCACACAGGGGTGGGGCACACTGCCACAGACCTTTAGAGTTTCTGACCGTAGCCAGAGCACAAGCGACAGCCACCACCCTGCCAGCTGCAGTCTCCGCCATAACGAGGCGCAAGCTACACAGCTTCTCTGGCCGAACCTCCCTAGAAGGCTTCCTTGCACAATTCAAGCTAGCCGCCACCAGACATGGCTGGAACCTTCCCACATTCCCTACCTGTCTCATTCCCTGGAGGGAACTGCACTGAGATCCTGTGGGATCCAAATCCATCTGAAAGAGCGAACTATGGAGCCCTCTAAATGGGTTCAGAAGAAGGTTTGGAGAGAGCCAGGCGTGTGACCAGAGAATGACTGGGAGAACTGGAACAGGATATTGTACGCCTGGCTAGGAGGGTGTACAGCGATGAGGACAGCCACTTCATGCATGTTCTAAGCTTTCCAATGATACCACCCACTTCTGTCTGGCTGCTAAAATGATGGATAACGAAAACTATGCAGATGACCCCTGTCATATGATGAGTGTCTTACCTTCAGTCGACCGCAGCTCTGGCATAGCTCCAGCTAGGAATACTGCATACAAACAATATAATTTTATTTTATATAGCACCTTTCATGCCGAAGCAGTTCAAAGCGTTTTACAAAGAAAATATATTTAAAATACAAAAAAGTATATATTGAAAATAAACATACAATAAACCTAAAAATGCAATACAACAAAAAGACCAAACAGATTAAAAATACATTCAATTTAAAAGGTTAAGTTGTGTCTTAAGTCTTACTTTAAAAATTGCCATTGAAGGTGCATCTCTGACAGAGGATGGCAGTGAGTTGCACAATCTGGGTGCATTATAACAAAAAGCAGCCCCCCCCCCCCCCCCCCCCACACACACTTATTGCTTCGAGGGTGCTTTACCCTCGGAACACAAAGCAAGCCACTGTCAGCTGACCTCAATGTACGCGTAGGATGATATGGAGTCAACAACAGCGCATGACTTGTAAGACCAGAAAACAGAGCATTACAGTAATCCAATCTAGATTAAATTAATGCATAACCTACTTTCTCAGCATCAGATAAGGAAAGAAATTATCTCATTTCAGCAATATTTCTCATATGATAAAAAGAGACTTTAGTAATTTGTTTAATATGAGGTTCAAAGCTTAGTTCAGAGTCAAAATAAACACCTAAGTTTCTCACCTTGGATTTCAAATTGGAAGTCAGGTTACCCAAATCTATATTTGTCGACTCTATCTGTTTCTGAGAACCTATTAATAAGACTTTTGTCTTACCTTGGTTTAATTGAAGAACATTTTGAGACATCCAACTGTTTATATCAGCAAGACACTTATAGTAGCATTGTTATCATCTGGTTTAACAGAGATGTAGGTATCTCTGAAACACGTTGTCTGTTGCAAGTTCAGTGTGTGGGGGTTTAAAAGTTGTACTGTACATATATTGCCCTCCAGACGCCGAGCAAAATAATCTGTTATACAATGACATTAGAAATGCATGTAGAAAAGGAGAAGTCATACTAATGGGGGATTTCAACTTCCCACATATAAAATGGGAAAACCTGGTGGGGAGCACGATGGACGAAAGTGAAATGGTGGAAATGACAAATGACTGCTTCCTAACGCAATTTGTCAAGGCACCGACTAGAGGGGAGACATGCCTTGATTTAGTCTTTTCAAATAATGAAGACAGAATAACGAAAACAGAGGTCAGAGAGTCATTGGCAAACTCATACCACAACATGGTCTCATTGGAAGTGTTTTTTAAAACCCCAAAAGTAATGACTAATGCTAAGGTTTACAATTTTAGAAAAGCAAACTATGAAGGTATGAAACAGAGACTAACAGAAGTAGATTGGAGTAAAATAGAGAAAACATCCACAGAATAAGGATGGCTGTTTTTTTAAAAATGTAGTAGTAGAGGAGCAAAACAATTACATCCCAAAAGCAGACAAATCTAAATCTAACACAAAAGGGCCAAAATGGTTTAATAGAAAAAAGGCACTTTACAGAGCATTTAAAAGGGACCAAAAACAAAGTACACAGAAAGAGTACTTGGAACTGCAAACGCAAGTCAAAAAGGAAGGAGAGATAGAAATCAACATTGATATGGTGGCTAAAACCAATTCCAAAATGTTTTTTTCCAATATTATAATGGCAAGAGAACATTCAAAGAGGAGGTTAAATGTCTAAGAGACACAAATGATAAAATCATAGACGAAGAAAAAAAATAGTTTTAGATAACTTTAGCATAACAGAGGCAGAAGTGTTAAAGGGACTAGGAGCTCTTAACCCTTTGCAGTCCATTTATTAAATGTGCGTCAGGCACGCCAGGTCTAATTTATTTTCACACGCGCAATTAATTTTAGACGCGCTGTTTAAAAGTATTTTTTTTCACAGTCAAATGGGTTTAAAAGGCCCTGCATAACAACAAAGCACTCACTAGGCATCTAAAATGCTTTTCCAATATTATAACAGCAAGAGAACATTCAAAGAGGAGGTTAAATATCTAAGAGACACAAATGGCAAAATCATAGATGAAGAAAAAAAATAGCAAATATATTAAATGATTACTTTTCACAGGTTTTTAAAAAGGTGGACACAGCCAACATGCCCCACATGTCGACCTGTTCCTATGCAGTTTTAAATAACTTTAGCATAACAGAGGCAGAAGTGTTAAAGGGACTAGGTGCTCTTTAAACAAATCCCCTGGGCCGGATGAGATCCTCCCAATAGTACTCAAAGAAATGAAAGAAGTTATTTACAAACCGCTAACCAAGATCATGCAACAGTCTCTTGACACAGGGGCTGTACCGACAGACTGGAAAATTGCAAATGTAATGCTGATCCACAAAAAGGGAGACAAAACCCAACCAGGTAACTACAGACCAATAAGCCTGACTTCTACTATATGTAAACTTATGGAAACTATAATAAGATCCAAAATGGAAAATTACCTATTTGGAAACAATATCCTGGGAGACAGTCAGCATGGTTTTAGGAAAGGGAGATTGTGTCTAACTAACCTACTTGACTTTTTTGAGGATGCAACATCGACAATGGATAATTGCAAAGCATACAACATGGTTTATTTAGATTTCCAGAAAGCTTTTGACAAAGTCCCGCATAAAAGATTAATTCTCAAACTGAACACAGTAGGGATTCAAGGAAATGCATGCACATGGATTAGGGAGTGGTTATTATTATTATTTATTTCTTAGCAGACGCCCTTATCCAGGGCAACTTACAATCGTAAGCAAATACATTTCAAGTGTTACAATACAAGAAATACAATAACTTTTGTTCAAGCAAAGTACAAGTGTGACAAACCACAATTCAATAATACAGCAGATAATAGTGATAGTTACATCAGGATATGATTAAATAGTGATAGTTACATCAGGATGTGATTAAATACAAAGTACTACAGGTTAAACACTTGGCAGATTACAGTATTCTGAAGTACAGGATTAAATGCAGTAAAATAGGGGGCAGATAAGAGCAAAATAAAGCACATTTACATGAAGGGTGATAGTGTCCCAGGATACAAACAGAGGAGTTCTACAGGTGCTCTTTGAAGAGGTGAACATGTAGAAAAAAGAAAGTACTGATTAGAGGAGAAACCTCAAAATGGAGCAAGGTAACCAGTGGTGTACCACAGGGATCAGTATTAGGTCCTCTGCTATTCCTAATCTACATTAATGATTTAGATTCTGGTATGGTAAGCAAACTTGTTAAATTTGCAGACGACACAAAAATAGGAGGAGTGGCAAACACTGTTGCAGCAGCAAAGGTCATTCAAAATGATCTAGACAGCATTCAAAACTGGGCAGACACATGGCAAATGACGTTTAATAGAGAAAAGTGTAAAGCACTGCACGCAGGCAATAAAAATGTGCATTATAAATATCATATCGGAGATACTGAAATTGAAGAAGGGAACTATGAAAAAGACCTAGGAGTTTATATTGACTCAGAAATGTCTTCATCTAGACAATGTGGGGAAGCTATAAAAAAAGGCCAACAAGATGCTCTGATATATTGTGAGAAGTGTTGAATTTAAATCAAGGGAAGTAATGTTAAAACTTTACGATGCATTAGTAAGACCTCACCTAGAATATTGTGTTCAGTTCTGGTCACCTCGTTACAAAAAGGATATTACTGCTCTAGAAAGAGTGCAAAGAAGAGCAACCAGAATTATCCCGGGTTTAAAAGGCATGTCTTATGCAGACAGGCTAAAAGAATTGAATCTATTCAGCCTTGAACAAAGACGACTATGCGGTGATCTGATTCAAGCATTCAAAATCCTAAAAGGTATAGACAATGTCGACCCAGGGGACTTTTTTGACCTAAAAAAAGAAACAAGGACCAGGAGTCACAAATGGAGATTAGATAAAGGGGCATTCAGAACAGAAAATAGGAGGCACTTTTTTACACAGAGAATTGTGAGGGTCTGGAACCAATTCCCCAGTAATGTTGTTGAAGCTGAAACCCTGGGATCCTTCAAGAAGCTGCTTGATGAGATTTTGGGATCAATAAGTTACTAACAACCAAACAAGCAAGATGGGCTGAATGGCCTCCTCTCATTTGTAAACTTTCTTATGTTCTTAAGTGTTTGCTTAACTTTCTCTTCTAACAGGTCTGTTTTTTTTCTCCAGGGCATTGCTTGCAGATAAAGCGCAAGGCGCAGTGGGAAGTGCATTGATAGGCGCAGTGGGAAAGGCAGTGGGAGGCGCACTGGGAGATGCAGTGGGAGAGGCACTGGGAGATGCAGTGGGAGATGCACTGGGAGGCGCAATGGGAGAGGCACTGGGAGACCTAGGTGGAAACATAATTGGAAATGTAGCCGGAGGGGCAGTCGAGGACGCAGTGGGTGGGCTCATGTGAGTTACATTTAGTTTTGTTCTTGTTTTGTTTTTAATTAATAGGAAAATGCTCTTAATGATGATTATGACCTTGATGAAATCAAAACTTTGACCCACCTGCTAATCGCAAATTACAAACCCAGTATTAATGGCGTGTTCCCTCTGGGGTAGAATAACCTTCTGACAAAAAAGCTGCCATCAGTACCAGGTTTGTAATTTGCGATTAGCGGGCAGCTCAAAGTTTTGATTTGGTCCAGCCCTATGTCTCTGTATAGTTGAGCCTGTCTCTCCTATCAGTTTAGTTGAGAAGAGGTATTGAGGTTAATGTATTAAAATGTTCTAGTCAAATGGTCCAAGATGTCAACAGCGAAAAAGACTTAAGATAAAAAAGACAGTATAATAAAAAGAAAGAAACTTACATTTGGAGGTCTACATTTTTTAATAATTGACTCAGAGATGGAATCGAGCTAACTGAGACATTGATGAAGTGATTTAGTAGAAACAGTGAAGAGCTTGATCGAGTTAAATAGCAGCCCTGCTTACTCAAGTGTTCACTGACAGGACCAGTTCAATCAGACTCCCAGTAATAACTTGTCAGTGTAGTTTTTGTTTTTTAATGTCTTCAATGATGTTTATATGGGTGTGTTTCTCCCAACAGTGGGAATGTCAATACGAAGAACATGTCGGGGTGCTGGAAAGGAATTAGGAATTTATGTAATAAAAAGGTGAAAGATGAAGAAATGGAGATGGGAGATGGAGGAGAAACTGTGTCCAACAAATACAGCACAGGTCAGATTTCCTTTAGAGAATGAGCAGATTTAATTTTTTTATTACATTTCAATACAATACTCCTCATCAATTTATAGTTATGAGATAATGTGACCTTCCAATGATAAAAAACACAGATCCCGTTTACATAGACATGCAAGTGTCAATATAGAGAATTACGACTTTGTTTACTGTGATGGGATAAAGGGAACTTTTCCTGTAAATCAAACTCCCAAGGGTAGTCATCCAACTCTGAATGCCCCTTACAAACATGGCGTGCCAGTGGCGTAAGTCACATGACAGATTCCGACGCAATACCAGATGCAGGCGTCATCTTTGTGAGTGGTATGTGCGATTGTAAACAGCTGGTTAGTTTAGCAAAATGGGATATATATATATATATATATATATATATATATATATATATATATATATATATATATATATATATATATAGTTGCATTTGATCTTTGATTTGTAAAAAAAAAAAAAAAATTACTTTTTTCACACAGCTTTTATTATTATTTTTAAACTATTCAAATATTTGTACCAAAAGTATTCTTTCAAAATATTCAAAGATTTAAAGATTCAATATTATTTGAAAATATTTAAATTAGTAAAGTCATAAAAATAAACGTTATCGGCTCTGTTATCGGCAGCAGCAGGTGTTTTGTTTTTGTTTTGTTTTTTAAGGCTAACAAGGACAGGGGCTAACCTACCGTAAAACTTCAAACACCCCCGGCGTTTATTTACAACAGGCGATTATTTGAGACCCAGCGATCATATAGACAAGGAAACTTTGAAAAATGAACAAGCAGAAATACAAATTTGTATTGTGAATATACCGTAAGATTGTAAGGGTTTAAAAAGATTAGTGAACCAGACGTGTGTTATATAAATGCAAGCAGGCTACTTGAATCAAGCATAGAGCAGCGGTTACATTGTACTCACCATCTAATGTGATGCATGGGCTTGCATGTTGTGACACAGCTTGTCAAAATCCGGGTAACACTTTGAAGCATATTACGCATTTTGGCTTTTTTTCGGGTTTTTTTTACAAAAACACTGGTGAAGCCTCATCGTATTTTTGCGTGCATGTTTTTTTTTCCTCTTGTTTTTCATTACTAACTAAAGGCTCTCAGTAAAAAAATCCATATTTTAACTGCTTTTCTATCAGATTTTCATTTCAAACTTACTAGATGACCAAATGTACGAGGCGCGAGACACTTCTGTGCGACATGCAACAGTTAGGTGATTGGTTGAGATCAGTGGGTTGTAATGTGATTCCCGGTAGGCTATCACACTGCGCTGGCTACAACTATGTAGTGTAGTGTGTTAGCAGTGTGCAAGCAGACATGATACAAAATAAAAATAATAATAAAATAATAATAATAATAATAATAATAATAATAATAATAATAATAATAATACAGACAAGATACCGAGGTGGCCTCCTGCGACCCCATCCTCTGATTTGGTGACCCCAATTGGGGTCGCAACCCACAGTTTGGGAACTGCTACCTTAACTGGACTCTCCTGACTTGACGTCACAGTAAAAACAAACTCTAGTTTCTGCATAGTAGATTCGACACTATAGTCTTATGACTTACCTACCCAGCGTTTAATAGAGACCCAGAGTTTATTTACAACACTTATGAGCAGACCCGGCCGTATTGGAGACAGGCGATTTTTTGAGACCCGGCAATTATTTGAAGTTTTACGGTACTTTGAATTCAGAAGACATTGACATATTTGAAAATATTTAAACTATTTTCGTTCCAGGGCTGTAGTTTAGTATCGGGATTCCTCTGCTTCTGTGGGTGATGTTTGGCACTTAAAAGGGAACTCTGCTTAGTTCTGGTCCTTAAAACAAGAAGTCAGTACTAGAGGTGAGGTGAGCAGCGCTGCTGAAACTAACAAGTGTTTGTTTCTGTTTTCTTTAAACTCTAATCTTTGAAGACAAATAAGTTTTGACCTGTGGCGATCTACTTGCATAGCTGCGATGACCTCTGGTGCTTGCCTTGACGAACTGTGTGCAGTGGATTATCACCTCCCATTACCACCCTCATTCACTTTATTCATTGTTTTCATCTAAATAAATAAAATGAATTGTTTTCACCGCAATTTGCTAGGCTGTCTTGCATTATTTCCATCCATCCTGTCACATTTACAGTATCGTAGATACAGATAATGCTTTAGAAGGCAACTCCATATATAGGAGAGTTGTATAGCTTTGCTTTTAGGAATGTGAGGTTTGTGTAATATAATGTGTGATATTAAACAGCATGCAGCAAATATTCTGTGTTACTTTTTGCCTAAGCTGTTACCCAGTGTATTAACATTATTTAGAAAACAATTGAGTGCCAACAGCCAATCAGCTTCCAGATCTAGCGGTCTTCAATTTTGCATAAATGCCCGCTAGAACGTTGAAGTGCTTAACTGTGAATTCAATTTTAAATCAGTCTGCACATCGACGGGCTCTATCGCTTAAATATATACTTTTCTATCACAAACAAATGTACAATGAATTTTAATTTCTAAGGAGACTTGTTTTATTTCTTTTATAATGGAAACTATAAGATATAAAGAGCCACTGAGGAAACAGTTTAATAATGTATTTATGTGTGTGTTATTTAGTTAAGAACATAAGAACATAAGAAAGTTTACAAACGAGAGGAGGCCATTCAGCCCATCTTGCTCGTTTGGTTGTTAGTAGCTTATTGATCCCAGAATCTCATCAAGCAGCTTCTTGAAGGATCCCAGGGTTTCAGCTTCAACAACATTACTGGGGAGTTGGTTCCAGACCCTCACAATTCTCTGTGTAAAAAAGTGCCTTCTATTTTCTGTTCTGAATGCCCCTTTATCTAATCTCCATTTGTGACCCCTGGTCCTTGTTTCCTTTTTCAGGTCAAAAAAGTCCCCTGGGGCTGCAATTGCATTTAAAGTAGGGCTGGGACGATAGTGTTTTTTTTTTTTTTTTTTTTTTTTACTATCGATGCATCGTTTTTTCATAACTCAAAAGAAACGTGTAAATAATATCTACATATATTTTCATTAAATCTAATCACGAAAAGTAAACATTTCTCCAGTTAAACTTAAAACTACACATTTATAATTATTTATGCCTAGTCACACTGTCGGCGAGGTTCCCCACAAAAAGTTAATAAAACATTAAAAAATATTACTGTTTTACCTTAAGATGTCTTGACAGCAACTGGGGGGGGGGGGGGGGGACTCCAATGGGGAACACAAGAATAACTATTTAAAGTAACAAAGTCTGTGCTCTCTCCAGAGCTTATTTTCTGTTTTTATTCAGATATATACAGCATCCACATTCCCCGGTTTCAAAGAATGGAGTTTGCTCACAAGCATCCCTGCTTTGCTGAACTCTCGCTCGCTCGGGATTGATGTTGCAGGGATACTTAACATGCTCTTTGCCAAGGCTGCTAGGTTGGGAAAGCGCGTCTGGTTATTTTTGCACCAAATCAGGGGATCTTCACTGATATTTAATGGCGTTTCAGAAGCATAAATCGTCATCTCTTGTTGGATTAAGGTTTCCTTGGAAGTAGTGTGTGTTTGTTGCCGTCCACGAAGTAACAATTCCATTGCTTGTTCGGTCTTCGTTTTCTTTTTAACAGGTAAGTCCTCTGTGCTGCACTCACTTGTACAGGCACGATTTCTGTCATTTTCGAGGTTGTCCTTCACCAGCCTCACTAGTTTTGGAAGACTGTGCTTCAGACATGCAGGCTTTGGCTTGTTCGGATAGGAAATCCAGATGGCGAAATCGTGGGGTCAAGAAATGACACAAAAAGCAGTGGCATAATTTCATTAGTTGGGTCATTCAGCTGATGTAAACAGAATCGCTGAGACAAATTACGCACTAGCTTATCTCTCAAACTCTGTGCAACTGGAGTTGGCAAATCAGTTTAACTTGAAGAAGATGGTGTCTCCTCTTCATCAGGAACTTCGGTCAGTCTGTGTTTTATCCCTGTTGCAAGTGGGTATAAAGAACTAGCCGTCATGTTTTTCTCTGCAATCAAAAGTACTGTAGCCAGTTTGAATGGCTGTAGTAGAGGTAGTATCACAGCCATTAGCTTCCACTGCTCAGTCGTGAGATCTAAAGTAGCTGCGTCAGACTTTTTGGACAAAACAATGGCCATTTTAATTCAAGAAGGCGTTCAAACATATAATAAACCGTGTTCCACTTTGTTTGTACGTCCTGTATTAACTTGAGTGGTGCTTTTTATGTGTTCAGCATTTCTGTTTGTTTCCTATTTCAAGTGCTTGTTCCTGTCTCACTCTTTTTAAAATGTGCAACCAGTCTCCTTGCTGCTGTCACTAACGTATGGACTTGCCGTACATCCTCCAAGCTTTTCTGAACGCAGAGATTTATATTGTGCCCTGCACAGCTCACACTTGCCACGCTACCAAAAAGTAACACAGCGCGCTCGCGTGCAGAAAGCAAAGACATTGCTCTGCACGCGCTGGCTGTGTTGTCATGAACACAAGCTATTACTTTTGTAGCCACTTCAAACTCTGTGATTAACTGATTGATCGCTTCTGCTAAATTCACAGCTGTGTGTCTCTCGTGTAATTTTAGTGTCGCTAATACTTTTGACTCGAGTTCCTAGTTTTGTTAATGTAATGGCAGGTGATGCTTCTTGTGCCATGCTTGTCCATACATCGGTAGTGATGGACATTGAATTACACTCTTGACTTAAATCCTGTCTAAGCTTTTCCTTTGCATGTTCGTGATCCAGAGTTATGAATTTGGAGATTGTCTTTCGACAGGACATTTCATAGCCCGGAACAAGATTCGCAATCAGATTTTTAAACGCAGCTCCCTCTACTATACTAACAGGTCTGCTATCTTGTGTGACAACATCCACTATCAGGCCTGTTACTTCTTTTGCTCGAATGCTTTTTAGATCACCTTTCATTTCAAAATAAGCTGTCACTGAATGTGTTGATTCCTTTTGTTTTTCTACTTATGTTCCCGTTGTCGTATTTTGTCGGGTGCTGTCTTACTAAATGATCCCGCAGGTTGGTGGTATTGCCACAGAAGCTCATTAAAACAACACAAACAGCGCATTTTACCTTTCCATTTTGTTCTTTTGTAAAAAAAAAAAAATTCCAAACGTCTGACAGTATTATTTAAAAATAAAATTGACAATTTTACTAGCAAAATCTGATCCTGAAATACGGCCTACCTCTAGTCTCTTCTCTAGTTTTTTTTGTTTTTGTTTTTGTCAGGCTTATTACTCTGAAAACGTACCTGCTGCGTAGGGGGCAGGGAGTTTTTTAAAAAATTATTATTTAAAGGAACCAAAGGAAAGGCAAGGAATAAGAGTGTAGATTTAAATTTTGCCGGTCCTAATAAAAAAAAAAGCAGTCCTATTAATGAACTGATAGACGCTTTCCATAGGTTTACATATAATAGAAGTCAGGCTTATTGGTCTGTAGTTACCTGGTTTGGTTTTGTCTCCCTTTTTGTGGATCGGTATTACGTTTGCAATTCTCCAGTCTGTCGGTACAACCCCTGTATCAAGACTGTTGCATGATCTTGGTTAGCGGTTTTAAAAACTTCTTTCATTTATTTGAGTACTATTGGGAGGATCTCATCCAGCCCAGGAGATTTGTTTATTTTAAGAGCTCCTAGTCCCTTTAACAATCGTTAATAAATTTGCTATTTTTTCTTTTCATCTATGATTTTGCCATTTGTATTTCTGAGACATTTTATAATATTAGAAAAATTTGCTGTAAAAAACACAACTCAATCTTTTTAGTCTCTAAAGGGGATGGCCTAGCCCCTGCTGGACAGGGGGGAGGAGCCAATGAGACCCGGTCAAGCCCACAAAGAGAGGGTGGGTGGAGTGTGGTGCAGGTCCTGGGTTCAAATCACAGGTGGGACACTGGCGGTGTTTACATGCAAGTTTTAATCGCGCTACTATAGTGCATTCATGACGTGTCACGCGCAAATGACGCATGATTGTGCCCGTTCCTAAAGTGCACGGCAAAAAAGTGTGTGAGTCAAGTGTCATTACACTTTGGTAAAGCACGGTAAAGTGCGCGCTAATTGGCCTAATCAGTCCCATAGCAACAAACTCCACAGTCATGCAAAATACTTGATAGACTTTTAGACTTTCATGAAATAACACCATACCTCCGCCACTTCCCCTATGTAAAAGAACGCTCTTCTCTGGGATACGGTCTTTCTGTCCTCTGTAGCGTAAGTAAGATTTTCCTTATCCCAGTCTTACTAATACAAATCAGTTAAATATACATCCATCCATTATTATCAATCCGCTTCTCCTGATGAAGATCGCGGCTAAATTATATATAAATTGCATATAGAGATGTTGATTTTATTCCATTATTTATTAATTTCAGTGTCAAAACTTGGCATTAATATACCACACCTCGTCACTAACAAGAAAAGTCAAAGTAATACAGTAAAATGTGCATGACCAGTCCTTATTCAATATTGCACTTGCCCTGGCTGGATTGTCAGTAGGGGACGTGGTTCCAATCTCCTGCCACCCCAAATTTCAAAACTGCTCAATTATCCCTTTCCCCAACAGGGGGCGTGTCACAAAGACGGCCAGAGTGGGTGGCGTCAGACCAGACAGGAATACACAGACAGAGACGGTGGTGATGATGAGCCGAGTGCAATGGCTGCACTCAGCGTTTATTAACAAAATAAAAAGGTTTAACAAACAGAACACAAAACAGGACACGGCACTTGAGCCAAAATAAACAGACAAACAAAACGAACTACACAGACAAACACGGTGAGCTTCTTTTACTATTATTATTTTTACAATACCCTCCGTCTCCTAACCCGTTCTCCACTCACCGAACACCAACCCCCAGTGAGTGAAAACATGCAGCTTTTATGCAGTTGTACCGAGATTCGATTGCTAGTCAATCATTCAATTGGAATCTCGGTACAACTGCACGTGAATTAAAGTGCAATTCCCCGTGCTCACATATTACTTTTTACTTGCACGTGATGTGATGTGCCATCCCCGTGCCTAACTACAAATATACAATTTACACACACGTGAAACACAGACCGCTTATATCCCGTGTACCAATGCCTATACACCAACATTAACATACGCACGCATACATACATACACAGAACACACAAATGCACACAGGGGCGGGGCACTGCCACAGGGCGCCACTCCACCACTGAGTCCAAGCCAACAGACTAATAACACCAAGCCTTCCCCAAAGTCAATTGAGTTTAGAAAGAATGTTTCAATCTGCAACCGAGCAGGGCCTCCAGTCTCGATCTAAAATAAGATATTGCACACGACACAGGTTTCCTAATAAAAATAAAGCAAAAGGTCAGTGCACTACAAGACATTTCAATTCAACTACTAATTTATACAACAAATTAAAATAGTATAATCAAACCAGAGAGATTACCATTAAGCAAATTACTAATTAAAATTAATCACAAACACATATCTATAACCATATATCAATACACATATCTAGATCTATGTATAAATACAGTATAATCTAGTAACAGATATAACCTAATAGCATATACAACCTAGCAGCTTTATGTAGTTTAGCAACAGATACAGTCTAGCAGCGTTATATAATTTTAGCAGCAGATACAATTTAGCAGCATTGTCTAGTGTAGCAGCCAAGTATAATCTACCAGCATTTGTAGCAGTAAAATACAGCCCTGCATCAGTTTAATTCTGGCTGTAATGTAAAGCAGGGAACAGGGAAAAGACTCCGCTGATAAGTTATAATAAAAAGTAACAATAACTCAATGAAAAGGTGTGTGACTACTGCAGTTCGAGCATAATGCACCACAACAAAACACTTAACTGGTGGATGACGACCCACAACTCCCAATCCAGCGTCTCGGGCAGCTCTCGCTCTCAAAGTGCTCGTGCTTTTCACTTCTCTCCAACCAACGCCGCTCAGCTGGTCGTCTTCAACTCCTCACGTCCCGATTTCTCTTTAGTCTCGTTCCCAATACACCAAGTGTCCCGTGCTGCTACCTGCAACACTCCGATCTCCTTGCTTTCTTTAGTCTTATATTTGTTTTGTTCTTTTCTCTATCCCCGCGTTCTGCTTTCTCCCTGTCTTATTTCTTCCTCTTTCTTTTCTTTCCACCTTGTTCTAACTTCGTTTATTCACTTTGTTTTCTGAACTCGTTTTTTGAACTCATTTTCTGAACTGCGTCTCTCTATATCCTCTTTTTTACTCCCTCTTTGTAGTGAACAGCTGATTAAATTATTGTCCACACCTGCGATCCAAACAGTGATTTCAAGCGGTAGACACCGGTGACGTTGCCATAGGAACAGGTAACACAGCGTGTGTACGAAAACGTAAAAAACAAAATAAATCAATACATCAATAACGTGCTTAAATTAAATCATTCCAACAACACAATGTGAAAAAAAGGAAAAATGAATAAAACATTCTAAAAATCACAACAATATAATTCAATAAATCACATACACTTTTGTCACCCGTGACACATGAGAACTACTAGATCGTTATGGCCAGCATTATTATCATAATAATAATAATAATAATAATAATAATAATAATAATAATAATAATAATAATAATAATAATAATACCAATAATGTAGCTTTTTTCCCCCTAGGATGTTTCAAGCTTCCACCCCTTCTGACAGCACGCAAAACCAGGACCTGGGGGTTATAGATGAACTGGATCGACCTCGCCAAATAAATGCCACCGTTTTCACCAGTATTACCGGTGCTCTGGTTGCACTTGATATAAATAGAACGCTCCTGCAAGTACGAGATAAATTCAGGGAATTGAAATATCTGTACCTGCAGGAGAGAAAACGCCTGCAGTCCTGCGGTCAAAGCTCGAGGTCCCAATTTCGGAAATGCACTGGTTAATGGGTGACCGGCCAGTGGCAGTGGCATCGGACCATTTGCTGGAGTCCTCAACATTCCAGACGTCCTGTGAAATACCAGCCCCATCAATACAATATGGTAATTGCGCCAGCCATCATTTACTTTTCTAAACTAAAATATGCTAGCTCGGTAAAGTTAGCTTGACGTTTGATATTCGTTTGATATTCGACTCAATCTAACCCGAAATGAATGAAAATGGCTGTATCTCGCCAACCACAGAAGCTAGAGTGCTCAAACCAACTTTAATTTAAAGGAGACCAATTGTGAATTGTGTCACAGTCTCTGTTTTACATGTGAGTCCTAAGACTAATTTATGGAAAATAATAACATACTGCACATACGCACACTTAGCCTCAGCCACGCGTAAAAGGGCTTTATCTCCTCAACCACAGTAGCTAGAGCGTCCAAACCAACTTTAATGTAAAGAAGACAAATTGTGACCTGTTGCACAAGCTCGCCTTGTGAAATCATGTGATACATGTGAATCAAACAAATACATTGTGAAAAACAATAACATACCGCATGTACGCACACAGCCTACCTGACACGCGTAAAATGGCTTTATCTCCGCAACCACAGCAGCTACAGCGCTCAAACCAACTTTAATTTAAAGGATGCCAAATGTGAATTATTTCACAGTCTGTGTTTTACCTGTGAAGCCTAAGAATAATTTGTGAATACAATAACATATCGCATAAACACACCACCGTCCCAGCGTCAATTAAAAGTGCTTGATATCCCCAACCACAGCAGCTAGCGTTTTCAAAACAACTTTAATTTAAAGAAGACAAGTTGTGAATTGTTTCACAGCTTCTGTTTTACATGTGAATCCTAATAATAATTTGTGAAAAAAAAAACAAATGATTGGGGATATCAAGTCATTTTACGCATGTCGGGCTAAGTGTGTGCGCATATGCGATATGTTTTATTTTTCACATATTATTCTTAGGATTCACATGTAAAACAAAAGCTTTGAAGCAATTCACAACTGTTCTTCTTTAAATTAATGTTGGTTTGAACGCTGTAGCTGCTGATCCAGGAGCATCGTCTGATCAACAGCACCAAGAGGTGGTTGCGTTGCACGCCGGATTTCTGCGCACAATACGATTCCTTTCCTGCAAACCCATTGCATGGGACTGAAGGAGTTCTTCCCATACAAGACTTAATCTAGCCAGTGTTTGTCTGCGTCTTCTCCATCCATCCATTTTTGTTGCAACTACGTTGTAAGTAGGCCTATGATTTTATATACCCTTATAACTAATTAACAAATACACACACATTAGGTATTTATTATATTAACAGCGTTTGTGTAAGTTTCCACATTTTCTGCATAATTAATTTTAATATTTCAACAAAGTACCTGTGTTTGAAACCAACACATCATGAGCTGTTTTTAATATATTTGTTCCACATTAACGCATATTTGTGATTATTGAACGCATAATACTTTTATTTAGCACATTAACAGTTACGCACTTGGCTAAGACTAATATATATGGGTGTGTGAAAGGACATCAGTAGCCTAAGAAGCATAAGAAAAGCAGTAATGGGAATTGGCGAGTGCTGTCGGTTTTTGTACACATGCTACGTCTACCATTTCTAGAACAACTAATTCTAAACAATAATAGTAATAACTATTAGTATTTTCTTCTTCTTGGCAGCATGAACCGTTTTAACTGCAAGCCTTTTGCATTCTAGACAGATGGGGGTAACCTTCTCTTCATCTCTGCTAGCGTGTAAAGCCTCATGTAAACCCCTACGCATTATTTGAACGATATCCTTTATCGCGCAGCATCTCTTTTCAGTGCGTTTGGTGATTTTTAAATAAACCCTCCTATTATTTTATTATTAATGAGGTTGTTTGCATTTGGACGACTAAATTCTCTCTCTAAAATAAACTCTCATGTAAACGTGGAAGCAGAACTGTCATGATCATAAAAGCGCGAGAGATCTGTTGTCACGCTTTTCAGTTTTTATTTGTAAACTGCCCCACTGAGTAAAAGACCAACTCCTCAAAATAAGCCTGGAAGTGGGTTTTTTAAATAAATAATTGACAGGTTTAGTGAAGCGTATTATACAACAAGGCAGGAGCCTATGTCAATTCCGTCAGACATCCCACCTATCAATCCACCAGAATACCAAATGGAGGACTGTGCACCTAAGTGGAAAGAAATAGAGCAAGCTGTGAAAAAAGCAAGGGCTTCATCATCTCCAGGGCCTAAT
This sequence comes from Acipenser ruthenus, assembly GCF_902713425.1. Taxonomy (NCBI): domain Eukaryota; kingdom Metazoa; phylum Chordata; class Actinopteri; order Acipenseriformes; family Acipenseridae; genus Acipenser; species Acipenser ruthenus. The sequence goes on from NC_081195.1 coordinate 28,548,445, forward strand.
GGAGTTCCGTACAGAGTGTACAAGAGTGCTTCAGGAGTTCTACGAATTCTGTGGAAATTGATGAAAGTGGCATGGGAAAAACAGGTTGTACCAAGAGCATGGCGCCGAGCAGGTGGAGTCTTTATACCTAAAGAAAAAGATTCTACAAGCATCAGTCAGTTTCGTCCCATTTCCCTATTAAACGTAGAAGGCAAGATTTTCTTCAGCATTATTGCTCAGAGATTGTCAGCTTACCTATTAAAGAACTGCTTCATTGACACTTCAATACAAAAAGCGGGCATTCCAGGTTTCCCAGGTTGCTTAGAACACATCAATGTGATCTGGCAACAAATTCAATCAGCTAAAAAGGAGAGGAAGGAGCTCCATGTGACATTCCTGGATTTGGCTAATGCATATGGTTCAGTGCCACATGAACTACTTTGGGCAGCATTTGATTTTTTCAGTGTACCGATGACAATAACAAATTTAGTGAAAGCCTATTTTGGAGATTTGCAATTCAGTTTTTCAACTTCAGAATTCAGCACTACATGGCAATGCCTAGAGGTTGGAATAATGGCAGGATGCACCATTTCTCCGCTGGCTTTTACCATGGCAATGGAAGTAATCATTAGGGCATCAAAATGGGTAGTAGGAGGAGAGCGCTTGGCTTCTGGAATGCGACTACCACCAATTCGAGCATACATGGATGACATGACAACCATGACTACAACAGTAGCCTGCACTAATCGATTATTGGGCAAATTAACCAATAACATTGAATGGGCACGAATGCAATTCAAGCCCACTAAATCAAGGAGCATCTCTATAATTAAAGGCAAAGTAGTAGATAAAACATTCTTCATTAATGGTGAGGCAATACCAACAGTGTCTGAGAAGCCAGTGAAGAGTCTTGGGAGATGGTACGACGGGGATCTAAAGGACACAGTTCGTGTGGGAGAAGTTAGACAACAAGCAGTGGAAGGGTTGAAGAGCATAGACAGCAGTGCTCTACCAGGTAAACTAAAACTCTGGTGCTTTCAGTTTGGTCTACTGCCGAGGTTGCTGTGGCCACTGACTGTGTACGAGGTTTCTTTGACAACAGTAGAGAAGCTGGAAGCTTTAATCAGTTCATACATCAGGAAATGGTTGGGAGTTCCACGCTGCCTCAGCAGAGTGGGACTTTATAGTAAAGGAATACTGCAGCTACCAGTCTCTGCTCTAACCGAGGAGTTTAAGTGCGCCAAGGTCAGATTGGAAATGACATTAGTAGAGTCACGCGATAAATGCGTAAGGGAGGCAGCACCTGTGTTGAAAACTGGAAGAATGTGGGCGGCAAAGAAAGCTGTGGAAGATGCAAAGGCTGCCCTTCGAATTGGTGATATCATGGGGCAAGTTCAGCATGGAAGAGGGGGTCTTGGTTTCAGTTCAACTCCTCCTACATGGCACAAGGCGCCCCCAGCTCAAAGAAGGAAGATGGTAGTCAACGAGGTGCAAAAGCAGGAGGAGAGGATGAGGTGTATAAAGGCCATTTCCCAGGCCAAACAGGGAGAATGGATGAGATGGGAGAGTGTGGAACAACGCAAGATTGGCTGGCAAGACCTATGGTCAATGGAACAGAGCAGGATCAGTTTCCTCATCAGGTCAACATATGATGTTCTCCCATCACCACAGAACCTAAACCTCTGGGTAGGAGAGGATCCCTCATGTCCTTTGTGTTCATCACCTGCAACATTAAGGCACATTTTGACAGGATGTAAGGTGGCTCTTAGCCAAGTACGGTTTACTTGGCGCCATGACCAGGTGCTGCGATGTTTGGCCTTAGCATTGGAAGACAAGCGTAACATGACCAATAAGTTGCCACCTGTTCCATCAAAACATTACACACAAAAGACAACATTCCTCCGCCCAGGAGAGCAACCACCAAGAAAAGGTGTTAAAACCAATCCTCGCCCAGGACAACTGGAAGCTGCTAGAGACTGGAAAATGCTGGCAGATGTTGGTCAACGGCTTATTTTTCCACCTGAGATTGCCACCACTAACCTTCGACCAGATATTGTCTTGTGGTCTGGATCAGCACGCCTTGTTCACCTGGTAGAGTTAACAGTGCCATGGGAGGATGCTGTAGATGAGGCGTATGAGAGGAAGAAACTGCGGTATGCTCAACTAGCCACTGAAGCGGAACAGCGAGGATGGAGAGTTCGGGTTTACCCAGTGGAAGTGGGTTGTCGAGGATTTGTGGCACACTCTACAACCCGGTTTCTCAGAGACGTCGGATTCAGTGGCCAAGAGTTGCGTCGCACAGTGAAGAACTTATCTGAAGCAGCAGAGAGGAGCAGCAACTGGCTGTGGTTGAGACGGAAAGATTCTGGCTGGGGACAGGTAAGTAAGCTGGGCTGAGTTGAGTGGGGGACGGAGGGGGGTGATGCTGGGACGCCAGAATCACCGTCGAGCCCTCTTGAGGTGTCGTGGGCTAGTCGACGAAACACTGAGGATGGAAGGTGCCCACTTGAAAACCCCAGAGATGTACCCTACTTAGCTCAATCCAGACGGTTGTCATGCTGATGCGCTGGGGAGGCCGCACTTTGGTTGATCCCCGGAGCCAGCATCGCAGCCGTTGTGTGTGCTGATGCGCCAGGGAGGCAAAATAAGCTGATCCCTGGAGCCAGCATTACACTTCAGCCATTAACACCAGTCAGAAGGATATCTACATCATCATATGGAAGGAAACGTAAATGGATGGAGACGCATATGGATCACATTAGTTTACTGTAAAGCTACGTCTTAGTTGGTGCTTATCTTGGCGAGAGCCGGGTTCAAATCAGCATGAAGTTTAACATCTACTCTCGTGTAATGGAAATCATAACAAAGTATATAACTATAAAAGTAATAATGTGAAAAATAATGCTTGTAATAATAAAATTAATTTTGTTTGTTTCTTATGTTCTTATGTTCTCCCTGGTGCATCAACACACACTACAGCCACGATGCCCTAAGGAACAACCAAATACAGTGGAGTGATTAAATCTAATCAAATAGGTCACAGAAGGCAATACATAACCATACAAGTGTCTGGCATACATACAGTCAGATTAAATCGACTACATAAGAACATAAGAAAGTTTACAAACGAGAGGAGGCCATTCGGTCCATCTTGCTTGTTTGGTTGTTAGTAGCTTATTGATCCCAGAATCTCATCAAGCAGCTTCTTGAAGGATCCCAGGGTGTCAGCTTCAACAACATTACTGGGGAGTTGGTTCCAGACCCTCACAATTCTCTGTGTAAAAAAGTGCCTCCTATCTTCTGTTCTGAATGCCCCCTTTATCTAATCTCCATTTGTGACCCCTGGTCCTTGTTTATTTTTTCAGGTGAAAAAAGTCCCCTGGGGCTGCAATTGCATTTAAAGTAGGGCTGGGACGATAGTGTTTTTTTTTTTTTTTTTTTTTTACTATCGATGCATCGTTTTCATAAAGACCGATGCATCGTTTTTTCATAACTCAAAAGAAACGTGTAAATAATATCTACATATATTTTCATTAAATCTAATCACGAAAAGTAAACATTTCTCCAGTTAAACTTAAAACTACACATTTATAATTATTTATGTCTAGTCACACTGTCGGTGAGGTTCCCCACAAAATGTTAATAAAACATTAAAAATATTACTGTCTTACCTTAAGATGTCTTGACAGCAACTGGATGGGGGGGGGGGGGGAGGGGGGGGGGGGGGGGGGGACTCCGATGGGGAACACAAGAATAACTATTTAAAGTAACAAAGTCTGTGCCCTCTCCAGAGCTTATTTTCTGTTTTTATTCAGAAATATACAGCATCCACATTCCCCGGTTTCAAAGAAGAACGGAGTTTGCTCACAAGCATCCCTGCTTTGCTGAACTCTCGCTCGCTCGGGATTGATGTTGCAGGGATACTTAACATGCTCTTTGCCAAGGCTGCTAGGTTGGGAAAGCGCGTCTGGTTATTTTTGCACCAAATCAGGGGATCTTCACTGATATTTAATGGCGTTTCAGAAGCATAAATCGTCATCTCTTGTTGGATTAAGGTTTCCTTGGAAGTAGTGTGTGTTTATTGCCGTCCACGAAGTAACAATTCCATTGCTTGTTCGGTCTTCATTTTCTTTTTAACAGGTAAGTCCTCTGTGCTGCACTCACTTGTACAGGCACGATTTCTGTCATTTTCGAGGTTGTCCTCCACCACTAGTTTGGAAGACTGTGCTTCAGACACGCAGGCTTTGGCTTGTTCGGATAGGAAATCCAGATGGTGAAATCGTGGGGTCAAGAAATGACTCAAAAAGCAGTGGCATAACTTCATTAGTTGGGTCATTCAGCTGATGTAAACAAAATCGCTGAGACAAATTACGCACTAGCTTATCTCTCAAACTCTGTGTAACTGGAGTTGGCAAATCAGTTTAACTTGAAGAAGATGGTGTCTCCTCTTCATCAGGAACTTCGGTCAGTCTGTGTTTTATCCCTGTTGCAAGTGGGTACAAAGAACTAGCCGTCATGTTTTTCTCTGCACTCAAAAGTACTGTAGCCAGTTTGAATGGCTGTAGTAGAGGTAGTATCTCAGCCATTAGCTTCCACTGCTCAGTCGTGAGATCTAAAGTAGCTGCGTCAGACTTTTTGGACAAAACAGCAAGAACTGGCCATTTTAATTCAAGAAGGCGTTCAAACATATAATAAACCGTGTTCCACTTTGTTTGTACGTCCTGTATTAACTTGAGTGGTGCTTTTTATGTGTTCAGCATTTCTGTTTGTTTCCTATTTCAAGTGCTTGTTCCTGTCTCACTCTTTTTAAAATGTGCAACCAGTCTCCTTGCTGCTGTCACTAACGTATGGACTTGTCGTACATCCTCCAAGCTTTTTCTGAATGCAGAGATTTATATTGTGCCCTGCACAGCTCACACTTGCCACGCTACCAAAAAGTAACACAGCACGCTCGCGTGCAGAAAGCAAAGACATTGCTCTGCACGCGCTGGCTGTGTTGTCATGAACACAAGCTATTACTTTTGTAGCCACTTCAAACTCTGTGATTAACTGATTGATCGCTTTTGCTAAATTCACAGCTGTGTGTCTCTCGTGTAATTTTCGTGTCGCTAATACTTTTGACTCGAGTTCCTAGTTTTGTTAATGTAATGGCAGGTGATGCTTCTTGTGCCATGCTTGTCCATACATCGGTAGTGATGGACATTGAATTACACTCCTGACTAAATCCTGTCTAAGCTTTTCCTTTGCATGTTCGTGATCCAGAGTTATGAATTTGGAGATTGTCTTTCGACAGGACATTTCATAGCCCGGAGCAAGATTCGCAATCAGATTTTTAAACGCAGCTCCCTCTACTATACTAACAGGTCTGATATCTTGTGTGACAACATCCACTATCAGGCCTGTTACTTCTTTTGCTCGAATGCTTTTTAGATCACCTTTATTTTCAAAATAAGCTGTCACTGAATGTGTTGCGTCCTTTTGTTTTTTTTACTTATGTTCCCGTTGTCGTATTTTGTCGGGTGCTGTCTTACTAAATGATCCCGAAGGTTGGTGGTTTTGCCACAGAAGCTCATTAAAACAACACAAACAGCGTATTTTACCTTTCCATTTTGTTCTTTTGTAAAAAAAATAATAATAATAATAATTCCAAACGTCTGACGGTAATATTTAAAAATAAAATTGACAATTTTACTAGCAAAATCTGATCCTGAAATACGGCCTACCTCTAGTCTCTTCTCTAGTTTTTTTTTTTTGTTTTTGTCACGCTTATTACTCTGAAAACGTACCTGCTGCGTAGGGGGCATGGAGTTTTTTTAAAAAAAATTATTATTTAAAGGAACCAAAGGAAAGGCAAGGAATAAGAGTGTAGATTTAAATTTTGCCGGTCCTAATAAAAAAAAACAGTCCTATTAATGAACTGATAGACGCTTTCCATAGGTTTTCATATAATAGAAGTCAGGCTTATTGGTCTGCAGTTACCTGGTTTGGTTTTGTCTCCCTTTTTGTGGATCGGTATTACGTTTGCAATTCTCCAGTCTGTCGGTACAACCCCTGTGTCAAGACTGTTGCATGATCTTGGTTAGCGGTTTATTAAAAACTTATTTCATTTATTTGAGTACTATTGGGAGGATCTCATCCAGCCCAGGAGATTTGTTTATTTTAAGAGCTCCTAGTCCCTTTAACAATCGTTAATAAATTTGCTATTTTTTCTTTTCATCTATGATTTTGCCATTTGTATTTCTGAGACATTTTATAATATTAGAAAAACTTGCTGTAAAAAACACAACTCAATCTTTTTAGTCTCTAAAGGGGATGGCCTAGCCCCTGCTGGACAGGGGGGAGGAGCCAATGAGACCCGGTCAAGCCCACAAAGAGAGGGTGGGTGGAGTGTGGTGCAGGTCCTGGGTTCAAATCCCAGGTGGGGCACTGGCGGTGTTTACATGCAAGTTTTAATCGCGCTACTATAGTGCATTCATGACGTGTCACGCGCAAATGACGCATGATTGTGCCCGTTCCTAAAGTGCACGGCAAAAAAGTGTGTGACTCAAGTGTCATTACACTTTGGTAAAGCACGGTAAAGTGCGCGCTAATTGGCCTAATTAGTCCCATAGCAACAAACTCCACAGTCATGCAAAATACTTGATAGACTTTTAGACTTTCATGAAATAACACGATACCTCCGCCACTTCCCCTACACTGTAAATAAATGCTGTATTTTTAGGTGGGATTAACCTTATTTTTTACATACATTTTTCAGTTTTTTTTAATTAAATGCAAAACATTTCAATATTACTGCAAAATACTTTTTTAAAAAATATGTACTATTAATTTTACGGAAATATACACTGAAAAACATGTACGTATGTAATTTGCTTACAAAATGATAAATTCCGTTAAATTAAAGAAGATAACTTTTAAAAAACCGCACAAGCTGTATTTATAACGACACAAACTTTAATGTTAATGTATGTAACTGTTATTTAAAAAACTGTAAATTACTGCTAAATTAATTATTTAACAGGCTTATCTGAGTTGAATTAAATAATGAAAAAAGCTAAAAGTGTTTACTTTTCAATGTCGTTCAGATTTGTTAAAATGAGTTGTGCTTTAGTTTTCTTCCTAAAATAATAGGTCTACTTAATTTCAATGACTGGAAATAAACAAGAAAAGCTGCACATTTTAAACTCAATTCCCGGAGGTCCGTGTGTAGCCTACGCTTTTCGTTCCACCCAAGTCCTCAATGACTTAATTTGATTAATTATTCAATTAGCTAGATACATTTAACACCTATCCAGGCCCCAAACTAGTATATGAGGATCGGCAACTGTACCTTGAATCAAATCGAATGAATAATAAGTCAATTAAGTAATTAAGGATTGAGGACTTGTGTGAAATGAAAACTGAGTTTGACACTCCTCTTTTAAACCCTTCGATTTAAAAAGCGCTGCATTGATAACAAGCCAGCACTGCTGCACAGCCTCACTGACAAAGCCGACGAGCTGACGAAGCTCTGTTCACCACCACCCTGTTATCAGTAAACTTTCTTTTTTTTTTTTTAAATGTCATATTGATGATTAATTCATTCATTTCTAATATTAATTAATTAATTAATTATATATATATATATATATATATATATATATATATATATATATATATAGTTGTATTAGTTGAACACTTATAAGAGAAGGAAATATTTCAAACTGTATCCCTCTACAAAGCGGAGCATGTGCTCCCTTTGCCAGACTACTAAGTACAGGCCTAAGCAATTTTATTTGTTGCATCAGATCTACATTAATGTAAGTGTGAAAGACTGACTAACAAGCGGCATGTGTGGAAGTAAGACTTAACTGCACATTTTTATTTTTCTTGTGTACAAAATTTTAATGTACGAATACTGTCAGCCCAGGAATATTTGCTAGCCTTTTATTACACGAATTTGACATCTGAAACAATAATACTATTGTAAATGCTTTCAGGATAACAGGTCGTCTTGTGTAATTCACCAGATATTATGGCCACGATATTTCTGGACTTACAGTATTTAAATTTTACCCAATGAAGAAAAAAATACTACTGTGTAGGGCATGTTAAAAATTCTTGCATATTAAAAAAAAAAAAAAAAAAAAAAAATCCTAATTTTAGGGAAATTATTTTTAGAATTTAAAGTGGTCAAACTTAGGTAAGTATATTGCCATGTCGTTGTAATGTGGGTGAACAATACATAGTAAATATGAACATATTTTAAAGTACAACTATTATTACTCTACAGAATGTTCTTGGGGATTCACAGCAGCGTTGGAGGTGTAGTACTTTGATAATCTTGTTCAGACAACGCCATTTTCTCTCGCGGCATGTGCTCCATTTTGTGGGCATATTAGGAATTCTTAAACTCTTATGGAGGTAATTATGTGAACATTTAAAGAGTCCACGCCTATATAAGTGTGTGTGTGCATATATATATATATATATATATATATATATATATATATATATATAGATAGAAAGAGATCTCTCTCCATTTGGTTGTATTGTTTTATGAACGATTACATAGTTAGGCACCCACTAAATGTTTGGATGTACATACATTGCTTATTGCTAATTTAATTAATAAAAAGCCGGTTAAAATTAACTAATTGTGTATTACGGACAAACTTAACCAATTACAAAACCTCTAAGATAATTTTGTAAGTTTAAAAAAATCTGGAATGTGTGTGGGGGGGTGGAAAACAAAAAACAAAAAAAAATGAAATAATAACTTAATGTTTTTTCTGTAATTCTGAAGGTGAAACCACGATTTCCAGCAGTCCGTGCTCATCCAGAACAGAGACCTCAACAGTCTCCAGCCCAGGGTGCTCTTTTACACAGAGTTGTATCGAGTTGGATGAATCACTTTCACCTTTGGAAGCTGACTGGTTCCTTCGGTTTGAGATACCATGGGAAAAACTCCCTACTGACCTCCTTTACAAGTTAGAAAGGCAAGAAAGGCCATCGCCAAAGCAACGCAAAGAAATGATACGACTCATTATTAATGAAGTCACGGGTCTGCAAGAGGCCTTCAAAAGAAACATCTTGCAGATATAGCAAGAAGAATTGTGGCAAAATATCCTAAATCTTTGCAGGATGTTATCGAAGGCCACATAGTTGGCAGTGGATATGATTCCTTGGTAAAACAGCTGCAGAGCAGAGCAGATAATGTGAAGAGTACACAGTTTTCTACCCCCAAAAGACAGTTTCAACACAGTAGTGGGAGCGACACGGAAGAAGTTCCTGCAAAGGAACGAGCTTTATCTCAAGACACTTACGGTTGCATAAACTGGGATCCCGAGCACCTGCCAATCACAGAGACACTTGCAAGTCAAAAACAGCAACAAGAAGAAATGAAAACCATGTTCAGAGAAAGAAACTGGGATACACAGATCATCACCAAAAAAATGATGGCAACGTACTACACTCAGAGAAAAGACATCATACGAGGTATGGAAACTGAAAAAATAAGGAGGGAGTGGCCATTTCTGTTTGAAATGCCAGGATTACAAGCACACTTCAGGGCACTTACAGGTGTACAATTAGAAGGGAAATTTTTTGAGACCGTAAAAAACAAATCACACAGAATTCTGGCCTACATGGACACTCTCAACAATGAGAAACAAAGAAAAACTGCAAGAGTTTTGGCACAGATCGAAGTTGCAAAGGACGACACAAAGTCTAAATTACCGGAGATGCCTGGGTTGGTTTTGCTGCTGCTTGCTTACTTTGGTGAAGACGACAAGCAAATGTTTTTCCAGGTGGATGACACTTGCTTACCTTCTGAAGCTTGAGCATCCATTACTGCTTGAACATCCATTACCCATCAGAGTTGGGAGCAACACTTGAATTCCTTCAAAGGTACAGTATATAACACATGGATATGTACCTTGTATTCGCTTTAACCTGTTTATAGTGGAGCGATTTAAACTTCTCAAACATTTGTGACACCAGTAATGATCAGTCTAATACAATGGTAATTTTCATATTTTGTATTTGAATGTTAAATTACCCACAGTTGACACTTCAAAGAGCATTTTAAGCATGTTTCACTGGGCGTGAGCTGGGGGGGGAAAGGATAAGGCAGAAGAAGTAGCAAGGAGCAGTTAGTAGGACAGAATGTGGTCACCGACTGGGGCCGACGCTGCCGACATCCCGGGGGCGGAGGACCCGGCAACCGGAAACAGGATAGAAAAGAGGTCACCGACTGGGGCCGACGCTGCCGACATCCCAGGGGCGGAGGACCCGGCAACCTGAAAACACATATGAGGGTTATGACTTGAAAAGCCGCCCCTCGGGAGGAGATGAGAGAGGTACCCAGCATCTGATGCTTCTGTAAGGGGCGCTCGTAAAACCCCTGATTGGCCGAGACATCACGCTGCCTGGGACCTGAAAATAAGGACAAAGCATTGAGGTTAGTATAGGACTCGGCACGAGTGACCACGTCCTGAAGAGGGGCAGAATAGAAGAGAGCCTCGAGTGAGATGAACGCAGGAGCTGCGACAGAACAGAGTTTGGCCGGGGGTCCGCTCTGACTCACGCGGTGAGAACCCCTGAAGGTAAGGGAGGCGGCTGCCTAGCCCTGAGGTCGGGGAAGTGAGCCTCACTTGCCCCCCAGAGATGACCGATGCGAAGGCATGTAGAAGGCGGAGGAGGGGAGGAGGAGGAAAAAACGAAACACTAGACAGAAAAGGTGCAGGTGATCAGGTCTTAAATAGTAAATCGAAACTAATTAACTGGAGATTAGAAAATTGAAAGATTAGAGATTAGCCGCCCCCCCAGCTCCACGCCCCCCGAACCTCGCAAGCTAACATTTCACTGGGCGTGAGCTGGGGGGGGAAAGGATAAGGCAGAAGAAGTAGCAAGGAGCAGTTAGTAGGACAGAATGTGGTCACCGACTGGGGCCGACGCTGCCGACATCCCAGGGGCGGAGGACCCGGCAACCGGAAACAGGATAGAAAAGAGGTCACCGACTGGGGCCGACGCTGCCGACATCCCAGGGGCGGAGGACCCGGCAACCGGAAACAGGATAGAAAAGAGGTCACCGACTGGGGCCGACGCTGCCGACATCCCAGGGGCGGAGGACCCGGCAACCTGAAAACACATATGAGGGTTATGACTTGAAAAGCCGCCCATCGGGAGGAGATGAGAGAGGTACCCAGCATCTGAGTCTTCTGTAAGGGGCGCTCGTAAAACCAGATTGGCCGAGACATCATGCTGCCTGGGACCTGAAAATAAGGACAAAGCATTGAGGTTAGTATAGGACTCGGCACGAGTGACCACGTCCTGAAGAGGGGCAGAATAGAAGAGAGCCTCGAGTGAGATGAACGCAGGAGCTGCGACAGAACAGAGTTTGGCCGGGGGTCCGCTCTGACTCACGCGGTGAGAACCCCTGAAGGTAAGGGAGGCGGCTGCCTAGCCCTGAGGTCGGGGAAGTGAGCCTCACTTGCCCCCCAAAGGATGGACCCCCGGCACCTCACGAAAACTCCCACACCGTGAAACAAACAAGACAGCACATGCCAACGCATAAAACATACACAAAAGACCAGAATGACGAACAGGACGAACAGAGGGAGATTAGTAAATTTGTTAGTAGGATGAGACTATGTGTATACCTGCCGCTCAGTGGAGAGGAAAAAACCCCTCGAGGCAGATTAGGGGAAAACCTCTGGTGGCCCCGGCGAACAGGTAGCCCCCACTCCGGGCATGCTAGCGATTTTAAAATGGGCTGCAACTATATCGGAGGAGCTGAATGAACGTAATAAGGCCCGCTCTGGTGGCGAGGTAGGTTGGAATCCAGTGACGAGTGATCCTAGGAGCGAGAGAAATCAATGAGGGGGTGGAGTAGAGGAGGGAGGCTTGCTCTGGAGGGTGGAAGGTGGGTTGAGAACCAGCAATGAGTGATGATAGGAGCGAGAGGAATCAATGAACTGAGGGTCCTGGGGAGGGGGGGGTTCTTGCTGGGGAGATACCTTGCTGATGAAAGGGGCAGATAGGGGACTCTTCTTGACTGCTGAATGGACTAACCACGTTGAAATTGATCCCTCTTGGAGGTACGACCGAATGGTGAAGTAAATTAGAAGCAGAAGAAACTGCGAGTTCTAAACGTAATAATCTACTGCGGAAGAGGACCAGCGGCCCATGGTCTTGATCAGACTGTGGTTGATGCTGGCTCTTGCAGCGGAGGTAGCTGCACCTATACGAAATGAATGGGGAGAATACAGCTGAGGAGGGAGGCCTGCTCTAGAAAGGAGGGTGGAGAGGTTGGCTGATTAGGAGATCTTCGTCGCTGCAGGGAAGCTTGAAGCTGAAGGAACTGTGAAGTCTGAGCTTCTGAGGAAGCCGAAGAAGGCCCGAGAAGCAGAGAGATACCTTGACATTGAAAATAAGGGTCAGATAGGGGAATCTGCTTGACAGCTGAATTAACTGACCGTGCTGAAATGGATCCGTCTGGAGGTACACAACTGAATGATGGAGTAAATTAGAACTGTGAATTCTGAGCTCCTAAGGAGACCGAAGAGGGCTCAGATGCAGATGATCTCCATAGGTAGATCCTTGTATGGGGAGAAGTGGCGTTTCAGAAGAGTAGAATGAGCAAACTGAGAATGGTCATTGATGCGGACAGCGGGAAGGTGAGGCAGAAGGGAAGGCTCTTAAGAATCAGCTGTTAGGCAGATGGTCTCCATGAGGAGATCTTCGTAAGGGGACAAGCAAACTTTCCAAAGAGTAGAGATGAGTGAATGGAGAATGTCTGTTGATATGGGCAGGCGGGAAGGTGCAGCGGGGGGGGACTTTGAAGATTCCGCAAAGAGTCAGACAAACTACTGGTATGGAGAGAATGGTGGGAAGAAAAATCCCTGGCTGGACGATGAAAGCCATGATCTGGTTTGATTTGAAGGAATAGGATGAATCCGATTCTGGCACAGAACGTTCAAAACACTGACCAAGCTGTACAATATGAAGCTGACGAAGGAGGGAGAGAGCTGCAGATATGAAATGCTGAGCAGACTGAAGGAGGTTACTGAGAGTAAGATTCAGTCAGATGACGGCTGGTGAAGCGGGGGGGGGGGGGGGGGGGTCACACAGCAGACGGGACCAGTCGACGGAACTTGAATACTAAAAGTGGAGGCCGAAGGGGAGCTGTAACTGACAGTTGAGGTAGCAGCTGGAACTGAACGAATGTGTGTAAATCGACTGCTGGGGAAGCTCAGCGCGCTTTGTGCTACATTTTCTGAGAAAGACAAGCACCTCGTATTTTTGATTAGATGGGGATTAGCATTAGCCTTGACTGCGGAATGCTTCCTGATCTGCGTATTGGAGGAAAGTGGAAGCGTTGGAAGATCTGGAGTAGTGCAGGTACAGATTTATACTGAACTAAAGCAACTTGCATGCTATAATAGTGAGTAGATCTGAAGAGGGAGCAGAGATCTGCTGCAGTGAGGAGCATTTAACAGTAGAGGACGGGATCTGCTAAACGGTGCAGAGATCTGAGGAAGTAAACAAAGAAGTGCTGTCAATAATGAGCGGTGGTCTGCTGTAGAAAGAGAGAGAGAGATCTGCTGAAGCAGTGATCTGTTATTGTGAATGGTGGACTGCCATTGGTAGAGCATGGTGGTATGCTGCAGAACGCAGATATCTGCTGAAGCAGGGATCTGTAATAGTGAATGGTGGATTGCCATCGGTAGTGTGATAATCTGCTGTAGAGCACAGACATCTGCTGAATGTGGTGGATATTGGACTGTAAATTAAAGTGATTTAGATGAAGCCAGAGATGGAGAATACATAGAGCTGAGGCCGCTGTAGAACCCAAGAGGAGGAAGAATCCGCTGCTCTGAGGCTGTTGAAAAATCTATTGATTTGGTCGGGAGCAGTCCGCCTCAAAGGGGCGGGGGGAGGAGGGGGGGGTAAGAGTTGAAATTGAAGAATGTCATTTGATATAGATAGACGGGATGAGAACTCCCGAGAATCCATCCGAGTGAGAACTGCGTGAATAGATAGAAAAGCTGTAGTGTCCGAGCTTTGCAGCGAAACCAAAATGGTTTAATGTATAGAGAGAGAGCTTGTGGTATTATACTGCCATCCAGAGGTTATGATTGGAATTACATCATTGACTTGAGTGAATCAGGGTAGAATCTATGAAGTTATTACGATTAAAATCATTGTCTATGTAGAACAACATTTGCTTATTCCTTTAGATTTGAATAATAAATATTCTAGACATGTTTAGGACAGATAGTCATGAATATAAATAAGTTAACACAGTATTTAGATGTCATGGTTCGGCGCGTTGAATTCGTCTCCGCCAGTTGTGAAAGCGCAGTAACAGGAAGCCGGAAGAATGCAGTGCTGAGGCGCAGAGCACGCAGAGCCTGCTGAAGCTGCCTGGTCACCATGACGACTTACCACTCCCCGCAGTCACTCAATAAGGGCGTTGCCGTGGTAACCATAGTCTGTGAGGCGCCGGTGGAAAAGTTACAGAACAATAGTGTCGTTGGAGAATGTTGTGACTAGTCAAGTCACGAGCCGCCATTGGTTAAAAATGGAGTTTAGAATGGGCTGGATACGTCTTTAAAAGGTTGAACGTAGCTGATGGAGGTCCAGGGCAGGATCTTCTGATGAAACGGTAATTGTGCTGGCTCTGTGGGAGCGGGGGGAGGGGCGTCTGATTGCAGGCGAGGAGTAAAGAAAGATTCCGCCGACAAAACTTCGTAGTAGAATTAAATAGAGCTAAGGTAAGGCAATCGCAGACAACAGGAATGTCGATGTCATGTCGAAGGAGCTTGAAAGTTTAACGGAGGACCAGACTTTCTGATAAGGTTGCAGACAAGTTGAGTAATGAAGCTGCGCTTTGGACGGCTATGATGCCGAGGTGGAGACTGAATGGAACAGGAAAGAGTAACGTTGGAGCTCTGGAGCCGAAAAGAGAAGCTGAATGAAAAGAAAGATCACCTGAGCAGGTAAGAAAATGATTGATAATATCTTGGCAGCGATGTGCAGAGAAACGACCTGCGTGAGCGAGGCAACGAAGTTTAGATATTAGCGATGAAGCACGAAACGACGGCGTCTAAGCGTTTGCTACAAAAAAGGAAACACTAGACAGAAAAGGTGCAGGTGATCAGGGCTTAAATAGTAAATAGAAACTAATTAACTGGAGATTAGAAAATTGAAACATTAGAGATTAGCCGCCCCCCCAGCTCCACGCCCCCCGAACCTCGCTAGCTAACATGTAAAATAAAAAAAAATATATAGATTAAGCTATTCATTGTAAATACTATGCCCATGTTTTATCTTTTGTTATGGGTGTTTTAAAAGATAATGAATGTTCCCATATGTTGCTTCAACTGTTTAAGGTGTTAATTGTGTGGTGTGTGTGTGTTTTATTATTATTTATTTTTTTTACATCTCAACCACTTTACACTTTTGAATTGCAGCGTTCTCTTGTTCTGTTTCCAAGATGTCTTTGCATGGACTTGCATGTATTTCAGAACTACATTTCCACATCATCCTCCCAATCACTGGTAAATCCATCTCATTCACATTTTTTCTGAAATACATGCAAGGCCATACAAAGCCATCTTGGAAACGGAACAAGAGAACGCTGCAATTTAGAAGTGTAAAAAGGTGTTTGAGATGTTAACATAATACACACACCTTACCTAAACAGCTGTAGCAACACATGGGAACATGTAACACACACACACACACACAAATAAAATACCCTTTGTTACCCTTTAAGAATATATGAAATATTTGCATTTTTTTCCTTTCTGATAGATGCATCTTCAAAATAAATCCAGACAAAGGGACGAAGGTCGAACGGAAGCCACATAAGAGGCAATATGCTGTGAATCCAAGAGTTCTTTCCCTCATTTCTGCAATTGCTGATTTTGAATGGAGAGAATAAAATGCAATTGTTATGTCAAAAGTAAGTAATCTTGCAGTAAGCTGTAATGCTAGGTATGTCTTATTTATAGATCATATAAGCACTCTGAAATATGGGCTCCTGAGTGGCATATCTGGTAAAGGCCTCAACCTTGAGTGCAGGATAGGAGAGAGCGAGGTGGTCTCCTGTGCCATTGTCCAACATGGCAGAGAGTTTGCAGTGGGGGTGGCACACAATTGGCAGAGCATCACTGGGGTAGGGAGGGTTTGAATCAACTAGGGATCCCTCAATTCACAGAGCTCGAGCAACTCCTGTAGGTTCAGGGTGTTAGCAGTTTCCAGCTACATTGAATCCTTCGATCAAAGTGTTAGTTGGGCTGTGGCAGCTCTGGGCTTGCGGTGCGAAAAATAGGTATGGCTTTGACGTATGTACCGGTAGGACACATGCTTTGTCTCATCCCTCATGAGTGGCACGGAGTAGTTGAATTGGTAATTCCAAATTAGGGTGAAAAGAGGTAGAACAAAAATTGCCGGTTATTTAGAAAATATATAAATATATATACATTTTTTTTTTTTTTTTTTTTTTTTAAGCTAAGCCTGTTTAATTTTTTTTTCTCTTTTATACAGGTTTTCAGTCACCAGCATGTCAACTGCAGCACAAAGCTGCTTCTCCACATTTGACTCCTAGGCCGGGACCTGATCAAAACTTTGACGACCCACCAATCACACTTTACAAAACGGAATGTTATCGCTTTTTGGTTTTATGAGTAGGAGAAATTGGATATTTACAAAAACAACAAAAAGCGATAACATTCTGTTTTGTAAAGTGTGATTGGCGGGTCGTAACAGGTTTTTTTTTTTTTTTGATCAGGTCCCAGCCCTAGCCTGCTCAATCAAAAAACAGCAGTTTGAACACTATTTAAAAACAAAAACATCTGTTGTGCTACTGACTCCACTATTACGGCTGTGAAAGAACCATGGACTTGTTTGTGAGAACTGTCCGAGTCCAACAAGGCCTGGATCAACATTATTGCGGAAAACACTTGGTATCTGTTAATAGTTGATTTGTCTGTAGAAATATGCTAAGAGAAAGTGAGGGCACAGTTCGGTAGCCAGTTTTAGTATATTTAATATGGTTTTATTGTTTTACTGTGTACTAGGCTTACCATTGTTGGTATCCTAGCAGCTGGTATGTTAACATTTAAAATAATAACTCAGCTTGAGGAGTGATTGAGCATTTTTTGTTAATTTCTGCATTTTTGAAAAGGTTGTATAGGGGCTCCATGACACAGAAGCTATCATGCCTAATGAATATGTATATTTTGTATTTGCTCAGTAAAATGCTCAATGAAAAGTTGTAATAAAATTCTGAAAGCTTAAGGGATACTTGTTAATGTTTTTCATTATTTATTTTCTGCTGTTTAACACTTCGTGTAAATTACTAATAATTAAGCACATAGTTGAGCTTTTACAAATCGTACAGACACTATAACCTGAAAATGAATGTATTCCATAGTAAAATGACTAAACTTAACATTAATTATAACATATACAAACCATCATTCCACAGTAGAAAACTGCTAATTTAAAGTGTATAACCTATTTATTAATGAAGATTGAAGTAAAATGGAAGGGAAAAAACATTTATTTTACAGGAATTTCTCAATTAATTAACAATATAAGTATGTAAAACTAGGGTGAGGTAATGTTATATTAATGTTTTTTAAAGCAAATTTTATGAAGTTTTGCAGTAGAATCACGGAGAATTATATTTATTACATTTTTTACAGTACATTTACGGTTGTAAACTGTAGTGTTTCAATGAAAATAACCATTTATTTTACAAATTAAACCGTAATTCAATTTACGGTTCGGATTATTATTTTACAGTTATTCACCGTGCAGCTCGGCTGCCAGACAATTACCGTAAAATTACGGGGTTTTTTTACAGTGTATGTAATCGTTCATAAAACAATACAACCAAATGGAGAGAGATCTCTTTCTATCTATGCATCTATATATCTATATCTATATATATATATATATATATATATATATATATATATATATATATATATATATATATATATATATATATGCACACACACACACTTATATAGGCGTGGACTCTTTAAATGTTCAAATAATTACCTCCATAAGAGTTTAAGAATTCCTAATATGCCCACAAAATGGAGCACATGCCGCGAGAGAAAATGGCGTCTGAACAAGATTATCAAAGTACTACACCTCCAACGCTGCTGTGAATCCCCAAGAACATTCTGTAGAGTAATAATAGTTGTACTTTAAAATATGTTCATATTTACTATGTATTGTTCACCCACATTACAACGACATGGCAATATACTTACCTAAGTTTGACCACTTTAAATTCTAAAAATAATTTCTCTAAAATTAGGATTTTTTTTTTAATATGCAAGAATTTTTAACATGCCCTACACAGTAGTATTTTTTCTTCATTGGGTAAAATTTAAATACTGTAAGTCCAGAAATATCGTGGACAAAATATCTGGTGAATTACACAAGACGACCTGTTATCTTGAAAGCATTTACAATAGTATTATTCGCGCCAAAAATGTTTCATATGTCAAATTCGTGTAATAAAAGGCTAGCAAATATTCCTGGGCTGACAGTATTCGTACATTAAAATTTTGTACACAAGAAAAATAAAAATGTGCAGTTAAGTCTTACTTCCACACATGCCGCTTGTTAGTCAGTCTTTCACACTTACATTAATGTAGATCTGATGCAACAAATAAAATTGCT
The DNA here is from genome assembly GCF_902713425.1 of Acipenser ruthenus. Lineage (NCBI taxonomy): Eukaryota > Metazoa > Chordata > Actinopteri > Acipenseriformes > Acipenseridae > Acipenser > Acipenser ruthenus. The sequence continues at coordinate 28,567,117 of NC_081195.1, forward strand.
TAGGCCTGTACTTAGTAGTCTGGCAAAGGGAGCACATGCTCCGCTTTGTAGAGGGATACAGTTTGAAATATTTCCTTCTCTTATAAGTGTTCAACTAATACAACTATATATATATATATATATATATATTTATATATATATATATATATATATATATATATATATATATATATATATATATAATTAATTAATATTAGAAATGAATGAATTAATCATCAATATGACCTTTAAAAAAAAAAAAAAGAAAGTTTACTGATAACAGGGTGGTGGTGAACAGAGCTTCGTCAGCTCGTCGGCTTTGTCAGTGAGGCTGTGCAGCAGTGCTGGCTTGTTATCAATGCAGCGCTTTTTAAATCGATATAAAGTGACCACAAACCATATTTGAGAGAAGGGTTTAAAAGAGGAGTGTCAAACTCAGTTTTCATTTCACACAAGTCCTCAATCCTTAATTACTTAATTGACTTATTATTCATTCGATTTAACATATATATATATATATATATATATATATATATATATATATATATATATATATATATTGTTTTTAAATTGCGAGGTATTTTAAATTGATGGTTGAAATGTGCATTTGATTCAAGGTACAGTTGCCGATCCTCACATACTAGTTTGGGGCCTGGATAGGTGTTAAATGTATCTAGCTAATTGAATAATTAATCAAATTAAGTCATTGAGGACTTGGGTGGAACGAAAAGCGTAGGCTACACACGGCCCTCCGGGAATTGAGTTTGAAATGTGCAGCTTTTCTTGTTTATTTCCAGTCATTGAAATTAAGTAGACCTATTATTTTAGGAAGAAAACTAAAGCACAACTCATTTTAACAAATCTGAACGACATTAAAAAGTAAACACTTTTAGCTTTTTTCATTATTTAATTCAACTCAGATAAGCCTGTTAAATAATTAATTTAGAAGTAATTTACAGTTTTTTAAATAACAGTTACATACATTAACATTAAAGTTTGTGTCGTTATAAATACAGCTTGTGCGGTTTTTTAAAAGTTATCTTCTTTAATTTAACGGAATTCATCATTTTGTAAGCAAATTACATACGTACATGTTTTCCAGTGTATATTTCCGTAAAATTAATAGTACATATTTTTAAAAAAAAGTATTTTGCAGTAATATTGAAATGTTTTGCATTTAAATAAAAAAAACTGAAAAATGTATGTAAAAATTAAGGTTAATCCCACCTAAAAATACAGCATTTATTTACAGTGTAGTTAGGCACCCACTAAATGGCGTAACCAAACATTTGAATTATAAATTTGTAGAAAATGATATACTGTAAAATGTAGACAGCTAATATGTTTATTTATTACAGAATAGATATTTTTCAATCAAAATGCAGACGGTAATATACCCCACACACACTTGCTTCTGTATTTTATTTTAATTGACAGATGGTACAGGAAAGCACTGGGGATTCTGTTTTAAACTCCCACATTTTGGACACACTCAAAAACCTGGGTGTAGAAACCCTGGATGATTTCAGATTTGTAAAAGATGATGATCTCCTGATGGTCCTCAAGCCAATAGAAGTTCGAAAAACTCCTAGCCAGCTTTACAGTCACATGTGAGTATATTACAGTTCAGTCAATTGTCTTCAAGTGCTTAATTGGCAGTAAACCTATTTATTTATTTTATATTTATATATATATATATATATATATATATATATATATATATATATATATATATATAGTGTATATATACATACATAAAACCTGCATTTTGTATTTTGTCTCTTGCCTATATCATTGTGTATACTTTTATTTAGAATTGTTGAATGAGAGAAAATAATGTGGCAATTACATCACATAATCCTTTAACAAATGACAGAAATGTTTACTGTTTGGATGTACATACATTGCTTATTGCTAATTTAATTAATAAAAAGCCGGTTAAAATTAACTAATTGTGTATTACGGACAAACTTAACCAATTACAAAACCTCTAAGATAATTTTGTAAGTTTAAAAAAATCTGGAATGTGTGTGGGGGGGTGGAAAACAAAAACAAAAAAAAATGAAATAATAACTTAATGTTTTTTCTGTAATTCTGAAGGTGAAACCACGATTTCCAGCAGTCCGTGCTCATCCAGAACAGAGACCTCAACAGTCTCCAGCCCAGTGTGCTCTTTTACACAGAGTTGTATCGAGTTGGATGAATCACTTTCACCTTTGGAAGCTGACTGGTTCCTTCGGTTTGAAATACCATGGGAAAAACTCCCTACTGACCTCCTTTACAAGTTAGAAAGGCAAGAAAGGCCATCGCCAAAGCAACGCAGAGAAATGATACGACTCATTATTAATTAAGTCACGGGTCTGCAAGAGGCCTTCAAAGAAACATCTTGCAGATATAGCAAGAAGAATTGTGGCAAAATATCCTAAATCTTTGCAGGATGTTATCGAAGGCCACATAGTTGGCAGTGGATATGATTCCTTGGTAAAACAGCTGCAGAGCAGAGCAGATAATGTGAAGAGTACACAGTTTTCTACCCCCAAAAGACAGTTTCAACACAGTAGTGGGAGCGACACGGAAGAAGTTCCTGCAAAGGAACGAGCTTTACCTCAAGACACTTACGGTTGCATAAACTGGGATCCCGAGCACCTGCCAATCACAGAGACACTTGCAAGTCAAAAACAGCAACAAGAAGAAATGAAAACCATGTTCAGAGAAAGAAACTGGGATACACAGATCATCACCAAAAAAAATGATGGCAACGTACTACACTCAGAGAAAAGACATCATACGAGGTATGGAAACTGAAAAAATAAGGAGGGAGTTGCCATTTCTGTTTGAAATGCCAGGATTACAAGCACACTTCAGGGCACTTACAGGTGTACAATTAGAAGGGAAATTTTTTGAGACCGTAAAAAACAAATCGCACAGAATTCTGGCCTACATGGACACTCTCAACAATGAGAAACAAAGAAAAACTGCAAGAGTTTTGGCACAGATCGAAGTTGCAAAGGGCGACACAAAGTCTAAATTACCGGAGATGCCAGGGTTGGTTTTGCTGCTGCTTGCTTACTTTGGTGAAGACGACAAGCAAATGTTTTTCCAGGTGGATGACACTTGCTTACCTTCTGAAGTGCCAACATCTGATCTGCCTGCATCACCTTGCATTATTTTCTGTGGTATGTGTTTTGGTAATCCATGCATTTGTTTGACACATGCTGAATAGTTTTGTTTTATTTTATTTACTTTTGGCTGAGGAATAAGGGGACGAAGTATAATCTGAATTTAATCAGCATTTTTAGTATCCCAGAGAAATGACTGAAGAGAAATGCTTTGTGAACAATCTGCTTACATCCAAATTACATTTAAAATAATTGTGTAAGGTTCATGAGCAGTTTTGAGTGTTTTTTAATTTAGTTTCTTCTCGCATACTAAATAACTTAGAGTCCAAAAATCATATCCAGGTTCTTTTAAATACGTAAGTGTTTTGTACACAACTCTCTTGCTAGAATTACCTGGCGCATTATGTAAACTGCTAAGGAATGATTTAATATGACATTTCAGCAGCCCTAAGGCTTTCTGTAAATTATATGATTAATTGTAGCGGGTTTGAGTGTTTTTATGTACGTATGTTTGAAAATGTTTGTCTTCAGAATGAAAATAATGAAGTCAATTTAACAAACGTCTTGAATTTTATTTTTATATTTTTCCTGCTGCAGGAGATTCCCTTCTGACTGCATCCCGCTTAATGCTGAGCATTGATAAAGTTGTTGTTACAGAACAACAAACTAACTTTGTGGAAGCTTTGCTTATGATGTTTGCATCCTGCTACTGCTTGAACATCCATTACCCGTCAGAGTTGGGAGCAACACTTGAATTTCTTCAAAGGTACAGTACATAACACATGGATATGTACCTTGTTTTCGCTTTAACCTGTTTATAGTGGAGCGATTTAAACTTCTCAAACATTTGTGACACCAGTAATGATCAGTCTAATACAATGGTAATTTTCATATTTTGTATTTGAATGTTAAATTACCCACAGTTGACACTTCAAAGAGCATTTTAAGCATGTGTAAAATAAAAAAAAAATATATAGATTAAGCTATTCATTGTAAATACTATGCCCACGTTTTATCTTTTGTTATGGGTGTTTTGAAAGATAATGAATGTTCCCATATGTTGCTTCAACTGTTTAAGGTGTTAATTGTGTGGTGTGTGTGTGTTTTATTATTATTATTTTTTTTTACATCTCAACCACTTTACACTTTTGAATTGCAGCGTTCTCTTGTTCTGTTTCCAAGATGTCTTTGCATGGACTTGCATGTATTTCAGAACTACATTTCCACATCATCCTCCCAATCACTGGTAAATCCATCTCATTCACATTTTTTCTGAAATACATGCAAGGCCATACAAAGCCATCTTGGAAACGGAACAAGAGAACGCTGCAATTTAGAAGTGTAAAAAAGTGTTTGAGATGTTAACATAATACACACACCTTACCTAAACAGCTGTAGCAACACATGGGAACATGTAACACACACACACACACACAAATAAAATACCCTTTGTTACCCTTTAAGAATATATGAAATATTTGCATTTTTTTCCTTTCTGATAGATGCATCTTCAAAATAAATCCAGACAAAGGGACGAAGGTCGAACGGAAGCCACATAAGAGGCAATATGCTGTGAATCCAAGAGTTCTTTCCCTCATTTCTGCAATTGCTGATTTTGAATGGAGAGAATAAAATGCAATTGTTATGTCAAAAGTAAGTAATCTTGCAGTAAGCTGTAATGCTAGGTATGTCTTATTTATAGATCATATAAGCACTCTGAAATATGGGCTCCTGAGTGGCATATCTTTTAAAGGCCTCAACCTTGAGTGCAGGATAGGAGAGAGCGAGGTGGTCTCCTGTGCCATTGTCCAACATGGCAGAGAGTTTGCAGTGGGGGTGGCACACAATTGGCAGAGCATCGCTGGGGTAGGGAGGGTTTGAATCAACTAGGGCTCCCTCAATTCACAGAGCTCGAGCAACTCCTGTAGGTTCAGGGTGTTAGCAGTTTCCAGCTACATTGAATCCTTCGATCAAAGTGTTAGTTGGGCTGTGGCAGCTCTGGGCTTGCGGTGCGAAAAATAGGTATGGCTTTGACGTATGTACCGGGAGGACACATGCTTTGTCTCATCCTTCATGAGTGGCACGGAGTAGTTGAATTGGTAATTCCAAATTAGGGTGAAAAGAGGTAGAACAAAAATTGCCGGTTATTTAGAAAATATATAAATATATATACATTTTTTTTTTTTTTTTTTTTTTTTTTTTTAAGCTAAGCCTGTTTAATTTTTTTTTCTCTTTTATACAGGTTTTCAGTCACCAGCATGTCAACTGCAGCACAAAGCTGCTTCTCCACATTTGACTCCTAGGCCGGGACCTGATCAAAACTTTGACGACCCACCAATCACACTTTACAAAACGGAATGTTATCGCTTTTTGGTTTTATGAGTAGGAGAAATTGGATATTTAAAAAAACAACAAAAAGCGATAACATTCTGTTTTGTAAAGTGTGATTGGCGGGTCGTAACAGGTTTTTTTTTTTTTTTTTGATCAGGTCCCAGCCCTAGCCTGCTCAATCAAAAAACTGCAGTTTGAACACTATTTAAAAACAAAAACATCTGTTGTGCTACTGACTCCACTATTACGGCTGTGAAAGAACCATGGACTTGTTTGTGAGAACTGTCCGAGTCCAACAAGGCCTGGATCAACATTATTGCGGAAAACACTTGGTATCTGTTAATAGTTGATTTGTCTGTAGAAATATGCTAAGAGAAAGTGAGGGCACAGTTCGGTAGCCAGTTTTAGTATATTTAATATGGTTTTATTGTTTTACTGTGTACTAGGCTTACCATTGTTGGTATCCTAGCAGCTGGTATGTTAACATTTAAAATAATAACTCAGCTTGAGGAGTGATTGAGCATTTTTTGTTAATTTCTGCATTTTTGAAAAGGTTGTATAGGGGCTCCATGACACAGAAGCTATCATGCCTAATGAATATGTATATTTTGTATTTGCTCAGTAAAATGCTCAATGAAAAGTTGTAATAAAATTCTGAAAGCTTAAGGAATACTTGTTAATGTTTTTCATTATTTATTTTCTGCTGTTTAACACTTCGTGTAAATTAACTAATAATTAAGCACATAGTTGAGCTTTTACAAATCGTACAGACACTATAACCTGAAAATGAATGTATTCCATAGTAAAATGACTAAACTTAACATTAATTATAACATATACAAACCATCATTCCACAGTAGAAAACTGCTAATTTAAAGTGTATAACCTATTTATTAATGAAGATTGAAGTAAAATGGAAGGGAAAAAACATTTATTTTACAGGAATTTCTCAATTAATTAACAATATAAGTATGTAAAACTAGGGTGAGGTAATGTTATATTAATGTTTTTTAAAGCAAATTTTACAAAGTTTTGCAGTAGAATCACGGAGAATTATATTTATTACATTTTTTTACAGTACATTTACGGTTGTAAACTGTAGTGTTTCAATGAAAATAACCATTTATTTTACAAATTAAACCGTAATTCAATTTACGGTTCGGATTATTATTTTACAGTTATTCACCGTGCAGCTCGGCTGCCACAATTACCGTAAAATTACGGGTTTTTTTTTTACAGTGTATGTAATCGTTCATAAAACAATACAACCAAATGGAGAGAGATCTCTTTCTATCTATGCATCTATATATATATATATATATATATTATATATATATATATATTATATACATATATATATGCACACACACACTTATACAGGCGTGGACTCTTTAAATGTTCAAATAATTACCTCCATAAGAGTTTAAGAATTCCTAATATGCCCACAAAATGGAGCACATGCCGCGAGAGAAAATGGCGTTGTCTGAACAAGATTATCAAAGTACTACACCTCCAACGCTGCTGTGAATCCCCAAGAACATTCTGTAGAGTAATAATAGTTGTACTTTAAAATATGTTCATATTTACTATGTATTGTTCACCCACATTACAACGACATGGCAATATACTTACCTAAGTTTGACCACTTTAAATTCTAATTCACGGGGCGTGAGCTGGGTTGAAGAGTAAGGCAGAAGAAGCAGCAAGGAGCTGTTAGTAGGACAGAAGGTGGTCACTGACTGAGGGCGACGATGCCGACACATCCCAGGGGTAGAGGACCCAGCAACCGAAATGAGATAGACAAGATGATCGCTGACTGAGGGCGACGATGCCGACACATCCCAGGGGCAGAGGACCCAGCAACCGAAAACACTGATGAGGGTTATGACTCGAAAAGCCGCCCCTCGAGTGGAGATTGGAGAGGTACCCAGCATCTGAGACTTCTGTAAGAGGCGCTCGTAAAACCCCTGATAGGCCGAGACGTCACGCTGCCTGGGACCTGAAATAAGGACAAAGCATTGAGGTTAGTATAGGACTCGGCACGAGTGACCACGTCCTGAAAGAGAGGCAGAATAGAACAGAGCCTCGAGTAAGGCAAGATGAGCGCAGGAGCTGCGACAGAAAAGAGTTTGGCCGGGGGTCCGCTCTGACTCACATGGTGAGAACCCCCCTGAAGGTAAGGGAGGCGGATGCCTAGCCCTGAGGTCGGGGAAGTGAGACTCACTTGCCCCCCAGAGACGACCGATGCGAAGGCATGTAAGAAGGAGGAGGAGGGGAGGAGGAGGAAAACGAAACACTAGACAGAAAAGGTGCAGGTGATCAGGGCTTAAATAGAAAATAGATGCTAATTAAGAGGAAATTAGAAAATTGGGAGATTGAAGGATTGGAAGCACCCAGCTCCACGCCCCCTGAACCACGCAAGCTAACATTTCACGGGGCGTGAGCTGGGTTGAAGAGTAAGGCAGAAGAAGCAGCAAGGAGCTGTTAGTAGGACAGAAGGTGGTCACTGACTGAGGGCGACGATGCCGACACATCCCAGGGGTAGAGGACCCAGCAACCGAAATGAGATAGACAAGATGATCGCTGACTGAGGGCGACGATGCCGACACATCTCAGGGGCGAAGGACCCAGCAATCGAGGACAGGATAGAAAAGAGGTCGCTGACTGAGGGCGACGATGCCGACACATCCCAGGGGCAGAGGACCCAGCAACCGAAAACACTGATGAGGGTTATGACTCGAAAAGCCGCCCCTCGAGTGGAGATTGGAGAGGTACCCAGCATCTGAGACTTCTGTAAGAGGCGCTCGTAAAACCCCTGATAGGCCGAGACGTCACGCTGCCTGGGACCTGAAATAAGGACAAAGCATTGAGGTTAGTATAGGACTCGGCACGAGTGACCACGTCCTGAAAGAGAGGCAGAATAGAACAGAGCCTCGAGTAAGGCAAGATGAGCGCAGGAGCTGCGACAGAACAGAGTTTGGCCGGGGGTCCGCTCTGACTCACATGGTGAGAACCCCCCTGAAGGTAAGGGAGGCGGATGCCTAGCCCTGAGGTCGGGGAAGTGAGACTCACTTGCCCCCCAAAGGATGGACCCCCGGCACCTCACGAAAACTCCCACACCGTGCGACAAACAAGAGACAGTACATGCCTACGCATAACATAAACAAAAGACCAGAAGGACAAACAGGACAAACAGAGGGAGATTAGTAATTTGTTAGTAGGATGCGACTATGTGTATACCTGCCACTCAGTGGAGAGGAAAAAACCCCTTGAGGCCGATTAGGGGAAAACCTCTGGTGGCTCCGGCAGACAGGTAGCCCCCACTCCGGGCATGCTAGCGATTTTAAAATGGGCTGCAACTTTATGAGAGGAGAATGAATGAATGAAAGAATCCACTGCAGAAGAGGGCCAACTCCCCACACTCATGATCTGACTGTGATTGATGTTGGCCCTTGCAGTAGAGGGGGCTGTGCCTACAGAATGATTTGGGGGGTGGGGTAGGGGAGGCGTGCTCTGGAGGCGAGGTAGGTTGAGATCCAGTGACGAGTGATCCGAGGAGTGGGGTAGAGTAGAGGAGGGAGGCTTGCTCTGGAGGGTGGAGAGATGGGTTGAGAACCAGTGATGAGAGATGATAGGAGCGAGAGGAATCAATTAACTGAGGGTCCTTAGGGGGGCTGAGGAAGGAGGCTTGTTCTGGAGGGTGGAGAGGTGGGTTGAGAACCAGCGATGAGAGATGATAGGAGTGAGAGGAATCGATGAACCGAGGGTCTAGGGGGCGGGGGGGGGTTAAGGTTTCTTGCTGGGGAGATACCTTGATGTTGAAAAGAAGGGAAGATAGTGGATTCTACTTGACAGCTGAATGAACTAACCATGCTGAAATTGATCCATCTTGGAGGTACGGCCAAATGATGAAGTAAATTAGAAGCAGAAGAAACTTCGAGTTCTGAGGAGACTGAAGAAGGCTGAGATGCAGAGAAATACCTTGACATTGAAAAGAATGGGCAGATAGGGGACTCTGCTTGACCGCTGAATGAAGTGACCACGCTGAAATGGATCCGTCGTGGAGGTACACAACTGAATGATGGAGTAAAATTAGAAGTAGAAGAAACTGTGGATTCTGAGCTCCTGAGAAGACAGAAGAGGGCTCAGATGCAGATGATCTCCATAGGTAGATCCTTGTATGGGGTGAAGTGGCGTTTCCGAAGAGTAGAATGAGCAAACAGAGAATGTTCATTGATGTAGACAGGCGGGAAGGGGAGGCAGAAGGGAAGGCTCTTAAGAATCTCACGGAGGGTCAGGCGAACTGCTGGTATGGAGAAAATGGGGGGGGGGGGGGGGAGAGAGAGAATCCCTACCATGGATGATGAAAGCCAGGATCTGGTTTGTTTGAAGGAATAGGATGAATCTGATTCTGGGCACAGAAGGCTGAACACACTGATCAAGCTGTCGAATATGAAGCTCTCGAAGAAGGGCGAGGGATGCAGACATGAAATGCGGAGCAGATTGAAGCAGGTTACTGAGAGTAGGATTCAGTCAAATAGCAGCTGATGAAGCTGAGGAGTCTGGAGGGGGGGGGGGGGGCAGCAGATGGGACCAGCTGACGGAACTTGGATACCGAAAGTAGAGGCCGAAGGGGAGCTGGAATTGAGGGTTGAGGTAGCGGCTGGAACTGAACGAACATTGTAAATTGACTGCTGGGGAAGCTCAGCACCCTTTGTGCTCCATTTTCTGGAAACAAGGGAAGAGAGGAGATGTCGACCATCCTATGTGTTAGTTAATACAGGATCGATCAGCGGTCTGCTACTATCCTGTCTGCTTGAAATGGAAAAGGTGAACTCACATTCAGAGATTGGGTTTCACAACTCCAGTCATTCTCCTAGTAGTGGAACTCCTTAACTCATAATCAAGACAGATTTCCAGTCTCATACCACGTCTCTCACCATGCATTAATGCTGTAATATTTGAGAGGATGTGAGGACATCCGAATAGATTGCTGAGAAGGTCAAGCACCTCGTATTTTGATAATATGGGGATTAGCATTAGCCTTGATTGTGGAATGCTGCCGTGATCTGCATATTGGAGGAAAACGGAAGCGTTGGAAGCTCTGGAGTTGTGCAGGTACAGATTTAAACTGTAAACTAAAGCAACTTTGCATGCTATAATAGTGAGTAGATCTGAAGAGGGAGCAGAGATCTGCTGCAGTGAGGAGCAATTAACAGAGGGGACGGGATCTGCTGAATGGTGCAGAGATCTAAAGAAGTAACGATGAAGCGCGGTCAATGATGAGCAGTGGTCTGCTGCAGAAAGAGAGATCTGCTGAAGCAGTGATCTGTTATTGTGAATGGTGGACTACCATTGGAAGAGTGTGGTGGTCTGCTGCAGAGCGCAGAGATCCGCTGAAGCAGTGATCTGTAATGGTGAACTGCCATCGGTAGTGTGGTGGTCTGCTGTAGAGCACAGAGATCTGCTGAATGCGGTGGATATTGGTCTTTGAGTGAAAAGTGATTTAGATAAAGCCAGAGATGAAGAATGCATAGCTGAGGCCGCTGTAGAACCTGAGAGGATAAAGAATGCGTTGCTCTGAGGCTATTGCAAAATCTATTGATTTGGTCGGAAGCAGTCTGAGTGTATTGTCTAATCGCAGGGTAGGAGGACACTTGACTGAAATGATGATAGTTGTAGGACATGGTTTCCGTTTCTGACTGGCAGCTCACGTTGCTGAAATGAAAACTTGAAGGTTGAATAAAGTGCCTTGGTGAAATTTGTCAGTTTGAAGGAGAGAAGCCAGATGAGGAAGCACGAATCCGGGAACAGGAAGAGGTCACTGGGATGGAAGCCTGGTGCAGGGAAGCTGGAAGTTAATGTGACGGTAGATTCGGAGCATCTCAGAAAGCCGACAAGTGCGTGGCTTCATGAGCATGTCCTCGAAGGGTGGGGGTGGTAGGTAGAGTTGAAATTGAAGAATGTCAGTTGATATAGATAGACAAAGGATGAGGCAGGAGTGGAAATCCGAGAATAACTGCGAGAATAAATAGAAAAGCAGTAGTGTCGGAGCTTCGCAGCGATACCAAACTCGTTTAATATATAGAGAGAGAACTTGTGGTATTATACTGCCATCCAGAGGTTATGATTGGAATTAAACCATTGACTTGAGTGAAGCAGGGTAGAATCTATGAAGTTATTACGATTAAAATCCTTGTCTATGTAGAACAACATTTGCTTATTCCCTTAGATTTAAATAATAAATGTTCTAGAGATGTTAGGACAGTTAGTCATGTATATAAATAAGTAAACGCAGTACTTAGAGGTCATGATTCGTCGCGTTGAATTCGTCTCCACCAGTTGTGAAAGCGCAGCAACAGGAAGCCGGAAGACAGCAGTACTGAGTCACAGAGCACGCAGAGCCTGATGAAGCTGCCTGGTCACCATCGCAACAAACCACTCCCCGCAGTCACTCAAATGAGGGCGTTGCCGTGGTAACCATGGTCTGTAAGGCGCGGGTGGAAAAGTTGCAGTGCAGCACTGTCGTTGGAACATGTTGTGACCAGTCAAACCACGAGCCGCCACTGGTTGAAAAGGGCAGGATACGTCTTTTAAAAGGTTGAACGTAGCTGATGGAGGTCCAGGGCAGGATCTTCCGATGGAACGGTAATTGTGCTGGCTCTGTGGGAGCGGGGGGAGGGGCGTCTGATTGCGGGCGAGGAGTAAAGAAAGATTCCGCAGCCAAAGCTTAAAGGTGGATTTAACAGATTTAAAGTAAGGCAATCGCTGACAACGTGAATGTCGATGTCTTGTCGAAGGAGCTTGAAAGTTTAGCAGAGGACTAGTCTTTCTGATAAAGTTGCAGACAGGTTGAGTAATGAAGCTGCGCTTGAACGGCGCTGTTGCTGGATGGAACAGGAAAGACAAACGTTGGAGCTCTTGAAGCCGAAAAGAGACGCTGTCTGAAAAGAAGGATCACCTGAGCAGGTAGGAAAATGATTGATAATATATCTTGGCAACGCTGTGCAGAGAAATGACCTGCAGAGCGAGGCAACGAAGTTTAGATATTTAGAGGTGGAGCACGAAACGACGGCGTCTGAGCGTTTGCTACAAAAACGAAACACTAGACAGAAAAGGTGCAGGTGATCAGGGCTTAAATAGAAAATAGATGCTAATTAAGAGGAAATTAGAAAATTGGGAGATTGAAGGATTGGAAGCACCCAGCTCCACGCCCCCTGAACCACGCTAGCTAACATAAATAATTTCCCTAAAATTAGGATTTTTTTTTTAATATGCAAGAATTTTTAACATGCCCTACACAGTAGTATTTTTTTCTTCATTGGGTAAAATTTAAAAACTGTAAGTCCAGAAATATCGTGGCCAAAATATCTGGTGAATTACACAAGACGACCTGTTATCCTGAAAGCATTTACAATAGTATTATTCGCGCCAAAAATGTTTCATATGTCAAATTCGTGTAATAAAAGGCTAGCAAATATTCCTGGGCTGACAGTATTCGTACATTAAAATTTTGTACACAAGAAAAATAAAAATGTGCAGTTAAGTCTTACT
>NC_081195.1:28582599-28691118 GCF_902713425.1 Acipenser ruthenus
AATTACCCACAGTTGACACTTCAAAGAGCATTTTAAGCATGTGTAAAATAAAAAAAAATATATATAGATTAAGCTATTCATTGTAAATACTATGCCCACGTTTTATCTTTTGTTATGGGTGTTTTGAAAGATAATGAATGTTCCCATATGTTGCTTCAACTGTTTAAGGTGTTAATTGTGTGGTGTGTGTGTGTTTTATTATTATTATTTTTTTTTACATCTCAACCACTTTACACTTTTGAATTGCAGCGTTCTCTTGTTCTGTTTCCAAGATGTCTTTGCATGGACTTGCATGTATTTCAGAACTCCATTTCCACATCATCCTCCCAATCACTGGTAAATCCATCTCATTCACATTTTTTCTGAAATACATGCAAGGCCATACAAAGCCATCTTGGAAACGGAACAAGAGAACGCTGCAATTTAGAAGTGTAAAAAGGTGTTTGAGATGTTAACATAATACACACACCTTACCTAAACAGCTGTAGCAACACATGGGAACATGTAACACACACACACACACACACACATAAAATACCCTTTGTTACCCTTTAAGAATATATGAAATATTTGCATTTTTTTCCTTTCTAATAGATACATCTTCAAAATAAATCCAGACAAAGGGACGAAGGTCGAACGGAAGCCACATAAGAGGCAATATGCTGTGAATCCAAGAGTTCTTTCCCTCATTTCTGCAATTGCTGATTTTGAATGGAGAGAATAAAATGCAATTGTTATGTCAAAAGTAAGTAATCTTGCAGTAAGCTGTAATGCTAGGTATGTCTTATTTATAGATCATATAAGCACTCTGAAATATGGGCTCCTGAGTGGCATATCTGGTAAAGGCCTCAACCTTGAGTGCAGGATAGGAGACAGCGAGGTGGTCTCCTGTGCCATTGTCCAACATGGCAGAGAGTTTGCAGTGGGGGTGGCACACAATTGGCAGAGCATCGCTGGGGTAAGGAGGGTTTTCAATCAACTAGGGCTCCCTCAATTCACAGAGCTCGAGCAACTCCTGTAGGTTCAGGGTGTTAGCAGTTTCCAGCTACATTGAATCCTTCGATCAAAGTGTTAGTTGGGCTGTGGCAGCTCTGGGCTTGCGGTGCGAAAAATAGGTATGGCTTTGACGTATGTACCGGGAGGACACATGCTTTGTCTCATCCCTCATGAGTGGCACGGAGTAGTTGAATTGGTAATTCCAAATTAGGGTGAAAAGAGGTAGAACAAAAATTGCCGGTTATTTAGAAAATATATAAATATATATACATTTTTTTTTTTTTTTTTTTTTTTTTTAAGCTAAGCCTGTTTAATTTTTTTTTCTCTTTTATACAGGTTTTCAGTCACCAGCATGTCAACTGCAGCACAAAGCTGCTTCTCCACATTTGACTCCTAGGCCGGGACCTGATCAAAACTTTGACGACCCACCAATCACACTTTACAAAACGGAATGTTATCGCTTTTTGGTTTTATGAGTAGGAGAAATTGGATATTTAAAAAAACAACAAAAAGCGATAACATTCTGTTTTGTAAAGTGTGATTGGCGGGTCGTAACAGGTTTTTTTTTTTTTTTTTGATCAGGTCCCAGCCCTAGCCTGCTCAATCAAAAAACAGCAGTTTGAACACTATTTAAAAACAAAAACATCTGTTGTGCTACTGACTCCACTATTATGGCTGTGAAAGAACCATGGACTTGTTTGTGAGAACTGTCCGAGTCCAACAAGGCCTGGATCAACATTATTGCGGAAAACACTTGGTATCTGTTAATAGTTGATTTGTCTGTAGAAATATGCTAAGAGAAAGTGAGGGCACAGTTCGGTAGCCAGTTTTAGTATATTTAATATGGTTTTATTGTTTTACTGTGTACTAGGCTTACCATTGTTGGTATCCTAGCAGCTGGTATGTTAACATTTAAAATAATAACTCAGCTTGAGGAGTGATTGAGCATTTTTTGTTAATTTCTGCATTTTTGAAAAGGTTGTATAGGGGCTCCATGACACAGAAGCTATCATGCCTAATGAATATGTATATTTTGTATTTGCTCAGTAAAATGCTCAATGAAAAGTTGTAATAAAATTCTGAAAGCTTAAGGGATACTTGTTAATGTTTTTCATTATTTATTTTCTGCTGTTTAACACTTCGTGTAAATTAACTAATAATTAAGCACATATTTGAGCTTTTACAAATCGTACAGACACTATAACCTGAAAATGAATGTATTCCATAGTAAAATGACTAAACTTAACATTAATTATAACATATACAAACCATCATTCCACAGTAGAAAACTGCTAATTTAAAGTGTATAACCTATTTATTAATGAAGATTGAAGTAAAATGGAAGGGAAAAAACTTTTATTTTACAGGAATTTCTCAATTAATTAACAATATAAGTATGTAAAACTAGGGTGAGGTAATGTTATATTAATGTTTTTAAAGCAAATTTTACGAAGTTTTGCAGTAGAATCACGGAGAATTATATTTATTACATTTTTTTACAGTACATTTACGGTTGTAAACTGTAGTGTTTCAATGAAAATAACCATTTATTTTACAAATTAACCCGTAATTCAATTTACGGTTCGGATTATTATTTTACAGTTATTCACCGTGCAGCTCGGCTGCCAGACAATTACCGTAGAATTACGGGGTTTTTTTTACAGTGTATGTAATCGTTCATAAAACAATACAACCAAATGGAGAGATATCTCTTTCTATCTATGCATCTATATATATATATATATATATATATATATATATATATATATATATATATATATGCACACACACACTTATATAGGCGTGGACTCTTTAAATGTTCAAATAATTACCTCCATAAGAGTTTAAGAATTCCTAATATGCCCACAAAATGGAGCACATGCCGCGAGAGAAAATGGCGTTGTCTGAACAATATTATCAAAGTACTACACCTCCAACGCTGCTGTGAATCCCCAAGAACATTCTGTAGAGTAATAATAGTTGTACTTTAAAATATGTTCATATTTACTATGTATTGTTCACCCACATTACAACGACATGGCAATATACTTACCTAAGTTTGACCACTTTAAATTCTAAAAATAATTTCCCTAAAATTAGGATTTTTTTTTTAATATGCAAGAATTTTTAACATGCCCTACACAGTAGTATTTTTTTCTTCATTGGGTAAAATTTAAAAACTGTAAGTCCAGAAATATCGTGGCCAAAATATCTGGTGAATTACACAAGACGACCTGTTATCCTGAAAGCATTTACAATAGTATTATTCGCGCCAAAAATGTTTCATATGTCAAATTCGTGTAATAAAAGGCTAGCAAATATTCCTGGGCTGACAGTATTCGTACATTAAAATTTTGTACACAAGAAAAATAAAAATGTGCAGTTAAGTCTTACTTCCACACATGCCGCTTGTTAGTCAGTCTTTCACACTTACATTAATGTAGATCTGATACAACAAATAAAATTGCTTAGGCCTGTACTTAGTAGTCTGGCAAAGGGAGCACATGCTCCGCTTTGTAGAGGGATACAGTTTAAAATATTTCCTTCTCTTATAAGTGTTCAACTAATACAACTATATATATATATATAATTAATATTAGAAATGAATGAATTAATCATCAATATGACATTTAAAAAAAAAAAAAAAGAAAGTTTACTGATAACAGGGTGGTGGTGAACAGAGCTTCGTCAGCTCGTCGGCTTTGTCAGTGAGGCTGTGCAGCAGTGCTGGCTTGTTATCAATGCAGCGCTTTTTAAATCGATATAAAGTGACCACAAACCATATTTTAGAGAAGGGTTTAAAAGAGGAGTGTCAAACTCAGTTTTCATTTCACACAAGTACTCAATTACTTAATTGATCTAATTATTCATTCGATTTAACACATATATATATATATATATATATATATATATATATATATATATATATATATATATATATATAATTATTATTATTATTATTTATTTCTTAGCAGACGCCCTTATCCAGGGCGACTTACAATTGTTACAAGATATCACATTATACAGATATCACATTATTTTTACATACAATTACCCATTTATACAGTTGGGTTTTTACTGGAGCAATTTAGGTAAAGTACCTTGCTCAAGGGTACAACAGCAGTGTCCCCCACTGGGGATTGAACCCACAACCCTCCGGTCAAGAGTCCAGAGCCCTAACCACTACTCCACACTGCTGCCCTGATATATATATATATATATATATATATATATATATATATATATATATATATATATATATATATATATATATATATATATATATATATATATATATATATATATATATATATATATATATATATATATATATATATATAGTTTTTAAATTGCGAGGTATTTTAAATTGATGGTTGAAACGTGCATTTGATTCAAGGTACAGTTGCCGATCCTCACATACTAGTTTGGGGCCTGGATAGGTGTTAAATGTATCTAGCTAATTGAATAATTAATCAAATTAAGTCATTGAGGACTTGGGTGGAACGAAAAGCGTAGGCTACACACGGCCCTCCGGGAATTGAGTTTAAAATGTGCAGCTTTTCTTGTTTATTTCCAGTCATTGAAATTAAGTAGACCTATTATTTTAGGAAGAAAACTAAAGCACAACTCATTTTAACAAATCTGAACGACATTAAAAAGTAAACACTTTTAGCTTTTTTCATTATTTAATTCAAATCAGATAAGCCTGTTAAATAATTAATTTAGCAGTAATTTACAGTTTTTTAAATAACAGTTACATACATTAACATTAAAGTTTGTGTCGTTATAAATACAGCTTGTGCGGTTTTTTAAAAGTTATCGTCTTTAATTTAACGGAATTTATCATTTTGTAAGCAAATTACATACGTACATGTTTTTCAGTGTATATTTCCGTAAAATTAATAGTACATATTTTTTTTAAAAGTATTTTGCAGTAATATTGAAATGTTTTGCATTTAATTAAAAAAAACTGAAAAATGTATGTAAAAATTAAGGTTAATCCCACCTAAAAATACAGCATTTATTTACAGTGTAGTTAGGCACCCACTAAATGGCGTAACCAAACATTTGAATTATAAATTGGTAGAAAATGATATACTGTAAAATGTAGACAGCTAATATGTTTATTTATTACAGAATAGATATTTTTCAATCAAAATGCAGACGGTAATATACCCCACACACACTTGCTTCTGTATTTTATTTTAATTGGCAGATGGTACAGGAAAGCACTGGGGATTCTGTTTTAAACTCCCACATTTTGGACACACTCAAAAACCTGGGTGTAGAAACCCTGGATGATTTCAGATTTGTAAAAGATGATGATCTCCTGATGGTCCTCAAGCCAATAGAAGTTCGAAAACTCCTAGCCAGCTTTACAGTCACATGTGAGTATATTACAGTTCAGTCAATTGTCTTCAAGTGCTTAATTGGCAGTAAACCTATTTATTTATTTTATATATATATATATATATATATATTGTGTATATATACATACATAAAACCTGCATTTTGTATTTTGTCTCTTGCCTATATCATTGTGTATACTTTTATTTAGAATTGTTGAATGAGAGAAAATAATGTGGCAATTACATCACATAATCCTTTAACAAATGACAGAAATGTTTACTGTTTGGATGTACATACATTGCTTATTGCTAATTTAATTAATAAAAAGCCGGTTAAAATTAACTAATTGTGTATTACGGACAAACTTAACCAATTACAAAACCTCTAAGATAATTTTGTAAGTTTAAAAAAATCTGGAATGTGTGTGGGGGGGTGGAAAACAAAAACAAAAAAAAAATGAAATAATAACAATGTTTTTTTCTGTAATTCTGAAGGTGAAACCACGATTTCCAGCAGTCCGTGCTCATCCAGAACAGAGACCTCAACAGTCTCCAGCCCAGGGTGCTCTTTTACACAGAGTTGTATCGAGTTGGATGAATCACTTTCACCTTTGGAAGCTGACTGGTTCCTTCGGTTTGAGATACCATGGGAAAAACTCCCTACTGACCTCCTTTACAAGCTAGAAAGGCAAGAAAGGCCATCGCCAAAGCAACGCAGAGAAATGATACGACTCATTATTAATGAAGTCACAGGGGTCTGCAAGAGGCCTTCAAAGAAACATCTTACAGATATAGCAAGAAGAATTGTGGCAAAATATCCTAAATCTATGCAGGATGTTATCAAAGGCCACATAGTTGGCAGTGGATATGATTCCTTGGTAAAACAGCTGCAGAGCAGAGCAGATAATGTGAAGCGTACACAGTTTTCTACCCCCAAAAGACAGTTTCAACACAGTAGTGGGAGCGACACGGAAGAAGTTCCTGCAAAGGAACGAGCTTTACCTCAAGACACTTACGGTTGCATAAACTGGGATCCCGAGCATCTGCCAATCACAGAGACACTTGCAAGTCAAAAACAGCAACAAGAAGAAATGAAAACCATGTTCAGAGAAAGAAACTGGGATACACAGATCATCACCAAAAAAAATGATGGCAACGTACTACACTCAGAGAAAAGACATCATACGAGGTATGGAAACTGAAAAAATAAGGAGGGAGTGGCCATTTCTGTTTGAAATGCCAGGATTACAAGCACACTTCAGGGCACTTACAGGTGTACAATTAGAAGGGAAATTTTTTGAGACCGTAAAAAACAAATCGCACAGAATTCTGGCCTACATGGACACTCTCAACAATGAGAAACAAAGAAAAACTGCAAGAGTTTTGGCACAGATCGAAGTTGCAAAGGGCGACACAAAGTCTAAATTACCGGAGATGCCAGGGTTGGTTTTGCTGCTGCTTGCTTACTTTGGTGAAGACGACAAGCAAATGTTTTTCCAGGTGGATGACACTTGCTTACCTTCTGAAGTGCCAACATCTGATCTGCCTGCATCACCTTGCATTATTTTCTGTGGTATGTGTTTTGGTAATCCATGCATTTGTTTGACACATGCTGAATAGTTTTGTTTTATTTTATTTACTTTTGGCTGAGGAATAAGGGGACGAAGTATAATCTGAATTTAATCAGCATTTTTAGTATCCCAGAGAAATGACTGAAGAGAAATGCTTTGTGAACAATCTGCTTACATCCAAATTACATTTTAAATAATTGTGTAAGGTTCATGAGCAGTTTTGAGTGTTTTTTAATTTAGTTTCTTCTCGCATACTAAATAACTTAGAGTCCAAAAATCATATCCAGGTTCTTTTAAATACGTAAGTGTTTTGTACACAACTCTCTTGCTAGAATTACCTGGCGCATTATGTAAACTGCTAAGGAATGATTTAATATGAAATTTCAGCAGCCCTAAGGCTTTCTGTAAATTATATGATTAATTGTAGCGGGTTTGAGTGTTTTTATGTACGTATGTTTGAAAATGTTTGTCTTCAGAATGAAAATAATGAAGTCAATTTAACAAACGTCTTGAATTTTATTTTTATATTTTTCCTGCTGCAGGAGATTCCCTTCTGACTGCATCCCGCTTAATGCTGAGCATTGATAAAGTTGTTGTTACAGAACAACAAACTAATTTTGTGGAAGCTTTGCTTATGATGTTTGCATCCTACTACTGCTTGAACATCCATTACCCGTCAGAGTTGGGAGCAACACTTGAATTCCTTCAAAGGTACAGTATATAACACATGGATATGTACCTTGTTTTCGCTTTAACCTGTTTATAGTGGAGCGATTTAAACTTCTCAAACATTTGTGACACCAGTAATGATCAGTCTAATACAATGGTAATTTTCATATTTTGTATTTGAATGTTAAATTACCCACAGTTGACACTTCAAAGAGCATTTTAAGCATGTGTAAAATAAAAAATATATATATAGATTAAGCTATTCATTGTAAATACTATGCCCACGTTTTATCTTTTGTTATGGGTGTTTTAAAAGATAATGAATGTTCCCATATGTTGCTTCAACTATTTAAGGTGTTAATTGTGTGGTGTGTGTGTGTGTTTTATTATTATTTTTTTTTTTTTACATCTCAACCACTTTACACTTTTGAATTGCAGCGTTCTCTTGTTCTGTTTCCAAGATGTCTTTGCATGGACTTGCATGTATTTCAGAACTCCATTTCCACATCATCCTCCCAATCACTGGTAAATCCATCTCATTCACATTTTTTCTGAAATACATGCAAGGCCATACAAAGCCATCTTGGAAACGAAACAAGAGAATGCTGCAATTTAGAAGTGTAAAAAAGTGTTTGAGATGTTAACATAATACACACACCTTACCTAAACAGCTGTAGCAACACATGGGAACATGTAACACACACAAACACACACACAAATAAAATACCCTTTGTTACCCTTTAAGAATATATGAAATATTTGCATTTTTTTCCTTTCTAATAGATGCATCTTCAAAATAAATCCAGACAAAGGGACGAAGGTCGAACGGAAGCCACATAAGAGGCAATATGCTGTGAATCCAAGAGTTCTTTCCCTCATTTCTGCAATTGCTGATTTTGAATGGAGAGAATAAAATGCAATTGTTATGTCAAAAGTAAGTAATCTTGCAGTAAGCTGTAATGCTAGGTATGTCTTATTTATAGATCATATAAGCACTCTGAAAAATGGGCTCCTGAGTGGCATATCTGGTAAAGGCCTCAACCTTGAGTGCAGGATAGGAGAGAGCGAGGTGGTCTCCTGTGCCATTGTCCAACATGGCAGAGAGTTTGCAGTGGGGGTGGCACACAATTGGCAGAGCATCGCTGGGGTAGGGAGGGTTTAGAACATAAGAACATAAGAAAGTTTACAAACGAGAGGAGGCCATTCGGCCCATCTTGCTCGTTTGGTTGTTAGTAGCTTATTGATCCCAGAATCTCATCAAGCAGCTTCTTGAAGGATCCCAGGGTGTCAGCTTCAACAACATTACTGGGGAGTTGGTTCCAGACCCTCACAATTCTCTGTGTAAAAAAGTGCCTCCTATTTTCTGTTCTGAATGCCCCTTTATCTAATCTCCATTTGTGACCCCTGGTCCTTTTTTCTTTTTTCAAGTCAAAGAAGTCCCCCGGGTTGACATTGTCTATACCTTTTAGGATTTTGAATGTTTGAATCAGATCGCCGCGTAGTCTTCTTTGTTCAAGACTGAATAGATTCAATTCTTTTAGCCTGTCTGCATACGACATGCCTTTTAAACCTGGGATAATTCTGGTTGCTCTTCTTTGCACTCTTTCTAGAGCAGCAATATCCTTTTTGTAACGAGGTGACCAGAACTGAACACAATATTCTAGGTGAGGTCTTACTAATGCATTGTAGAGTTTTAACATTACTTCCCTTGATTTAAATTCAACACTTCTCACAATATATCCAAGCATCTTGTTAGCCTTTTTTATAGCTTCCCCACATTGTCTAGATGAAGACATTTCTGAGTCAACATAAACTCCTAGGTCTTTTTCATAGTTCCCTTCTTCAATTTCACTATCTCCCATATGATATTTATAATGCACATTTTTACTGCCCGCATGCAATACTTTACACTTTTCTCTATTAAATTTCATTTGCCATGTGTCTGCCCAATTTTGAATGCTGTCTAGATCATTTTGAATGACCTTTGCTGCTTCAACAGTGTCTGCCACTCCTCCTATTTTTGTGTCGTCTGCAAATTTAACGAGTTTGCTTACTATATCAGAGTCTAAATCATTAATGTAGATTAGGAATATCAGAGGACCTAATACTGATCCCTGTGGTACACCACTCACTCCATTTTGAGGTTTCTCCTCTAATCAGTACTTTCTGTTTTCTACCTGTTAACCACTCCCTAATCCATGTGCATGCATTTCCTTGAATCCCTACTGCGTTCAGTTTGAGAATTAATCTTTTATGCGGGACTTTGTCAAAAGCTTTCTGGAAATCTAAATAAACCATGTCGTATGCTTTGCAGTTATCCATTTTCAATGTTGCATCCTCAAAAAAGTCAAGCAGGTTAGTTAGACATGATCTCCCTTTCCTAAAACCATGCAGGCTGTCTCCCAGGATATTGTTACCATATAAGTAATTTTCCATTTTGGATCTTATTATAGTTTCCATAAGTTTACATATAATAGAAGTCAGGCTTATTGGTCTGTAGTTACCTGGTTCGGTTTTGTCTCCCTTTTTGTGGATCAGCATTACATTTGCAATTTTCCAGTCTGTCGGTACAGCCCCTGTGTCAAGAGACTGTTGCATGATCTTGGTTAACGGTTTGTAAATAACTTCTTTCATTTCTTTGAGTACTATTGGAAGGATCTCATCCGGCCCAGGGGATTTGTTTATTTTAAGAGCTCCTAGTCCCTTTAACACTTCTGCCTCTGTTATGCTAAAGTTATTTAAAACTGGATAGGAACAGGTCGACATGTGGGGCATGTTGTCCTTGTCCTCCTTTGTAAATACCTGTGAAAAGTAATCATTTAATATATTTGCTATTTTTTTTTCTTCATCTATGATTTTGCCATTTGTGTCTCTTAGACATTTAACCTCCTCTTTGAATGTTCTCTTGCTGTTATAATATTGGAAAAACATTTTGGAATTGGTTTTAGCCCCCTTAGCAATATTGATTTCTATCTCTCTCTTGGCCTTTCTAACTTCCTTTTTGACTTGTGTTTGCAGTTCCAAGTACTCTTTCTGTGTGCTTTGTTTTTGGTCCCTTTTAAATGCTCTGTAAAGTGCCTTTTTTCGCTGAATATTTTTTTTAATTGATCTATTAAAGCATTTTGGCCATTTTGTTTTAGATTTAGATTTGTCTACTTTTGGGATGTAATTGTTTTGTGCCTCTAGTACTACATTTTTAAAAAACAGCCACCCTTTTTCTGTGGATGTTTTCTCTATTTTACTCCAATCTACTTCTGTTAGTCTCTGTTTCATACCTTTGTAGTTTGCTTTTCTAAAATTGTAAACCTTAGCTTTAGTCATTACTTTTGGGGTTTTAAAAAATACTTCAAATGAGACCATGTTGTGGTCTGAGTTTGCCAATGGCTCTCTGACCTCTGTTTTAGTTATTCTGTCTTCATTATTTGAAAAGACTAAGTCAAGGCATGCCTCCCCTCTAGTCGGTGCCTTGACAAATTGCGTTAGGAAGCAGTCATTTGTCATTTCCACCATTTCAATTTCGTCCGTCGTGCCCCCCATTGGGTTTTCCCATTTTATACAGGGGAAGTTGAAATCCCCCATTAGTATGGCTTCTCCTTTTCTACACGCATTTCGAATGTCATTGTATAACAGATTATTTTGCTCAGCGTCTGAATTTGGCGGTCTATAGCATGCTCCTATTATTACGCCCTTTGAATTTGTGTCCATTATTCTGACCCATATTGATTCTGCATTGTTTTCTTTGTCCTGATTTAACACCTGGGCTTCAAGGCTATTTCTTATGTATAGCGCTACCCCTCCGCCTCTTCTGTCCTGCCTGTCTTTCCTATACAGTGTGTACCCACTAATATTATATTCGTCTCCATCACTCTCAGACAACCAAGTTTCTGTAACACCTATCACATCGTAGTTACTTGTTAGTGCAGTAGCTTCAAGTTCTAACATTTTGTTTTTGTTTTTGAATCAACTAGGGCTCCCTCAATTCACAGAGCTCGAGCAACTCCTGTAGGTTCAGGGTGTTAGCAGTTTCCAGCTACATTGAATCCTTCGATCAAAGTGTTAGTTGGGCTGTGGCAGCTCTGGGCTTGCGGTGCGAAAAATAGGTATGGCTTTGACGTATGTACCGGGAGGACACATGCTTTGTCTCATCCCTCATGAGTGGCACGGAGTAGTTGAATTGGTAATTCCAAATTAGGGTGAAAAGAGGTAGAACAAAAATTGCCGGTTATTTAGAAAATATATAAATATATATACATTTTTTTTTAATTTATTTTTTTAATCTAAGCCTGTTTCATTTTTTTTTTCTCTTTTATACAGGTTTTCAGTCACCAGCATGTCAACTGCAGCACAAAGCTGCTTCTCCACATTTGACTCCTAGGCCGGGACCTGATCAAAACTTTGACGACCCACCAATCACACTTTACAAAACGGAATGTTATCGCTTTTTGGTTTTATGAGTAGGAGAAATTGGATATTTACAAAAACAACAAAAAGCGATAACATTCTGTTTTGTAAAGTGTGATTGGCGGGTCGTAACAGGTTTGTTTTTTTTTTTGATCAGGTCCCAGCCCTAGCCTGCTCAATCAAAAAACAGCAGTTTGAACACTATTTAAAAACAAAAACATCTGTTGTGCTACTGACTCCACTATTACGGCTGTGAAAGAACCATGGACTTGTTTGTGAGAACTGTCCGAGTCCAACAAGGCCTGGATCAACATTATTGCGGAAAACACTTGGTATCTGTTAATAGTTGATTTGTCTGTAGAAATATGCTAAGAGAAAGTGAGGGCACAGTTCGGTAGCCAGTTTTAGTATATTTAATATGGTTTTATTGTTTTACTGTGTACTAGGCTTACCATTGTTGGTATCCTAGCAGCTGGTATGTTAACATTTAAAATAATAACTCAGCTTGAGGAGTGATTGAGCATTTTTTGTTAATTTCTGCATTTTCGAAAAGGTTGTATAGGGGCTCCATGACACAGAAGCTGTCATGCCTAATGAATATGTATATTTTGTATTTGCTCAGTAAAATGCTCAATGAAAAGTTGTAATAAAATTCTGAAAGCTTAAGGAATACTTGTTAATGTTTTTCATTATTTATTTTCTGCTGTTTAACACTTAGTGTAAATTAACTAATAATTAAGCACATAGTTGAGCTTTTACAAATCATACAGACACTATAACCTGAAAATGAATGTATTCCATAGTAAAATGACTAAACTTAACATTAATTATAACATATACAAACCATCATTCCACAGTAGAAAACTGCTAATTTAAAGTGTATAACCTATTTATTAATGAAGATTGAAGTAAAATGGAAGGGAAAAAACATTTATTTTACAGGAATTTCTCAATTAATTAACAATATAAGTATGTAAAACTAGGGTGAGGTAATGTTATATTAATGTTTTTTAAAGCAAATTTTACAAAGTTTTGCAGTAGAATCACGGAGAATTATATTTATTACATTTTTTTACAGTACATTTACGGTTGTAAACTGTAGTGTTTCAATGAAAATAACCATTTATTTTACAAATTAAACCGTAATTCAATTTACGGTTCGGATTATTATTTTACAGTTATTCACCGTGCAGCTCGGCTGCCAGACAATTACCGTAAAATTACGTGGGTTTTTTTACAGTGTATGTAAAAGAACGCTCTTCTCTGGGTCTCTGGGATACGGTCTTTCTGTCCTCTGTAGCGTAAGTAAGATTTTCCTTATCCCAGTCTTACTAATACAAATCAGTTAAATATCCATCCATCCATTATTATCAATCCGCTTCTCCTGATGAAGATCGCGGCTAAATTATGTATAAATTGCATATAGAGATGTTGATTTATACCATTATTTATTAATTTCAGTGTATTATGAACAATGCATGAGAACTACTAGATCGTTATGGCCAGCATTATTATCATAATAATAATACCAATAATGTAGCTTTTTCTCCCCTAGGATGTTTCAAGCTTCCACCCCTTCTGACAGCACGCAACACCAGGACCTGGGGGTTATGGATGAACTGGATCGACCTCGCCAAATAAATGCCACCGTTTTCACCAGTATTACCGGTGCTCTGGTTGCACTTGATATAAATAGAACGCTCCTGCAAGTACGAGATAAATTCAGGGAATTGAAATATCTGTACCTGCAGGAGAGAAAACGCCTGCAGTCCTGCGGTCGAAGCTCGAGGTCCCAATTTCGGAAATGCACTGGTTAATGGGTGACCGGCCAGTGGCAGTGGCATCGGACCATTTGCTGGAATCCTCATCATTCCAGACGTCCTGTGAAATACCAGCCCCATCAATACAATATGGTAACTGCGCCAGCCATCATTTACTTTTCTAAACTAAAATATGCTAGCTCGGTAAAGTTAGCTTGACGTTTGATATTCGTTTGATATTCGAATCAAGCTAACCCGAAATGAATGAAAATGGCTGTATCTCGCCAACCACAGAAGCTAGAGTGCTCAAACCAACTTTAATTTAAAGGAGACCAATTGTGAATTGTTTCACAGTCTCCTAAGACTAATTTATGGAAAATAATAACATACTGCACATACGCACACTTAGCCTCAGCCACGCGTAAAAGGGCTTTATCTCCTCAACCACAGTAGCTAGAGCGTCCAAACCAACTTTAATGTAAAGAAGACAAATTGTGACCTGTTGCACAAGCTCGCCTTGTGAAATCATGTGATACATGTGAATCAAACAAATACATTGTGAAAAACAATAACGTACCGCATGTACGCACACAGCCTACCTGACACGCGTAAAATGGCTTTATCTCCGCAACCACAGCAGCTACAGCGCTCAAACCAACTTTAATTTAAAGGATGCCAAATGTGAATTGTTTCACAGTCTGTGTTTTACCTGTGAAGCCTAAGAATAATTTGTGAATACAATAACATATCGCATAAACACACCACCGTCCCAGCGTCAATTAAAAGTGCTTGATATCCCCAACCACAGCAGCTAGCATTTTCAAAACAACTTTCATTTAAAGAAGACAAGTTTTGAATTGTTTCACAGCTTCTGTTTTACATGTGAATCCTAATAATAATTTGTGAAAAAAAAAACAAATGATTGGGGATATCAAGTCATTTTACGCATGTCGGGCTAAGTGTGTGCGCATATGCGATATGTTTTATTTTTCACATATTATTCTTAGGATTCACATGTAAAACAAAAGCCTTGAAGCAATTCACAACTGTTCTTCGTTAAATTAATGTTGGTTTGAACGCTGTAGCTGCTGATCCAGGAGCATCGTCTGATCAACAGCACCAAGAGGTGGTTGCGTTGCACGCCGGATTTCTGCGCACAATACGATTCCTTTTCTGCAAACCCATTGCATGGGACTGAAGGAGTTCTTCCCATACAAGACTTAATCTAGCCAGTGTTTGTCTGCGTCTTCTCCATCCATCCATTTTTGTTGCAACTACGTTGTAAGTAGGCCTATGATTTTATATACCCTTATAACTAATTAACAAATACACACACATTAGGTATTTATTATATTAACAGCGTTTGTGTAAGTTTCCACATTTTCTGCATAATTAATTTTAATATTTCAACAAAGTACCTGTGTTTGAAACCAACACATCATGAGCTGCTTTTAATATATTTGTTCCACATTAACGCATATTTGTGATTATTGAACGCATAATACTTTTGTTTAGCACATTAACAGTTACGCACTTGGCTAAGACTAATATATATGGGTGTGTGAAAGGACATCAGTAGCCTAAGAAGCATAAGAAAAGCAGTAATGGGAATTGGCGAGTGCTGTCGGTTTTTGTACACATGCTACGTCTACCATTTCTAGAACAACTAATTCTAAACAATAATAGTAATAACTATTATTATTTTCTTCTTCTTGGCAGCATGAACCGTTTTAACTGCAAGCCTTTTGCATTCTAGACAGATGGGGGTAACCTTCTCTTCATCTCTGCTAGCGTGTAAAGCCTCATGTAAACCCCTACGCATTATTTGAACGATATCCTTTATCGCGCAGCATCTCTTTTCAGTGCGTTTGGTGATTTTTAAATAAACCCTCCCATTATTTTATTATTAATGAGGTTGTTTGCATTTGGACGACTAAATTCTCTCTCTAAAATAAACTCTCATGTAAACGTGGAAGCAGAACTGT
This sequence comes from Acipenser ruthenus, assembly GCF_902713425.1. Taxonomy (NCBI): domain Eukaryota; kingdom Metazoa; phylum Chordata; class Actinopteri; order Acipenseriformes; family Acipenseridae; genus Acipenser; species Acipenser ruthenus. Next base: position 28,598,331 of record NC_081195.1, read on the forward strand.
CATGATCATAAAAGCGCGAGAGATCTGTTGTCACGCTTTTCAGTTTTTATTTGTAAACTGCCCCACTGAGTAAAAGACCAACTCCTCAAAATAAGTCTGGAAGTGGGTTTTTTAAATAAATAATTGACAGGTTTATTGAAGCGTATTATACAACTATAACAAAGTATATAACTATAAAAGTAATAATGTGAATAATAATGCTTGTAATAATAAAATTAATTGTGTTTGTTTCTTATGTTCTTATGTTCTCCCTGGTGCATCAACACACACTACAGCCACGATGCCCTAAGGAACAACCAAATACAGTGGAGTGATTAAATCTAATCAAATAGGTCACAGAAGGCAATACATAACCATACAAGTGTCTGGCATACATACAGTCAGATTAAATCGACTACATAAGAACATAAGAAAGTTTACAAACGAGAGGAGGCCATTCGGTCCATCTTGCTTGTTTGGTTGTTAGTAGCTTATTGATCCCAGAATCTCATCAAGCAGCTTCTTGAAGCATCCCAGGGTGTCAGTTTAAACAACATTACTGAGGAATTGGTTCCAGACCCTCACAATTCTCTGTGTAAAAAAGTGCCTCCTATCTTCTGTTCTGAATGCCCCCTTTATCTAATCTCCATTTGTGACCCCTGGCCCTCGAAATCAACTACAATCGACTACAATTGAAAAGGCCACATAATTGGCAGCAGTGTGGAGTAGTGGTTAGGGCTCTGGACTCTTGACTGGAGGGTTGTGGGTTCAATCCCCAGTGGGGGACACTGCTGTTGTACCCTTGAGCAAGGTACTTTACCTAGATTGCTCCAGTAAAAACCCAACTGTATAAATGGGTAATTGTATGTAAAAAAATAATGTGATATCTGTATAATGTGAAATAATGTATAATGTTATATCTTATAACAATTGTAAGTCGCCCTGGATAAGGGCGTCTGCTAAGAAATAAATAATAATAATAATTATGTAATAAAAATCATGCAAAAAAAAAATGATACATGCAGTAAAGTAGAATTAAAACCTGTCACACTTGTTTTTAAAATAGGCTGATAAAAGGGGAAATAAAACACACAAAGAGGTGTCACCTGTAGGGGAAAACAAAAAGGCAATTAGGTGGCAAACTAGGATTAATAAATGGGATGAACAGTGTAGCACGAATGCGGTCAGGCCCCACTAACAATGTGTGAGAGTTTAACTCCAATAACAATTGTTGATTGTGTTTGATGTAATATACCTTTAAATGGTCTGACTGTGGCAGTTGTATGTGTGACACGCTATACAAATGTATTGTGGTTTGTTCTTTTTTGTGCTATGTAATGTGCAGTACTTTACGATACATTTGTATAAAAAGCGTTATATAAATGCAATAAATACATTTTCTGTGACCTTAACATTATAAAATAATGATCGATTGTTTGTTTTTGCCATTTCTGTATGCATTACATGCCTGTACAGTCCAAACCTGTTTGAGGATCCATTGCTCCTGATCGAATCTAAATAAATCTGCATGCTGTTTGGATTAATAGACTTCTCTTCTCCTAGACAGGCAGCACAAATAGTGGAGCCCAGCAGCAAAGCAGTAAAGAAAAAGCACTTCACAACAGTTCAGTGTGAAATCAATGCAAAGTTTATTAGTGGCTTCTGAACAGTGAAATGTGTACACTTCACACTTCCTTGTAGAATGCAATTAATATAAAATATCTAAATCTTTAAACATTCAATGTATATGTACTCTTTTTCCAATACAGCTTTTGCTTCAGTCGAATGAAACCTGCTGAATCTTACAATAACATCTAGTATTACATATGTAATAAAATATTACTGTGACTGTGTACACCACTGGACTGCATAAGGGAGGTATGAAAGGGTTCATGTATAGAATGGACTCTCTACATGTATGAGATTGCACTACTTTCACAAGTAGAACTTGAACATTGTTATCGGTACATTTTTGCACTTTGGTAGCATCATTTTAGCAAATAACTTGTCTTGTTTATGCAACAAAAATGGTTCAGAGGAGGGAAACATGGTTATTGGTGCTTAGCAAATGCTGAGGAACTGATAATGCCATTGACACTCTGCTAATCAGTTTGGATATGCGTTAGGGTGTCATCTTAAAGTTAGTTGTTGAATTAGTATTTAATGTAACTGTATCTGAACATCGATGCACTACTTGGGAAACTTCCACCCTGCCTTGAGAAAGAGTGTCCGGTGCCTCAGTAGACTTGGCTTTGACCTCTGGTGGCCCCCACTCCGGGCGTACTAGCACTATTCTGTTTGGCCGAATAGATATTGGAGAGTGGCTGATATCTGACAGTTAATGTTTACGTGGTGAAACTCAGGTAATGACCGCTGCCCAGGGTGTTACTGACCAAACTCTAGTAATGACCACTGTTCAATAAAACTGTGCCAAACAGACATTTCAGCCCAAAACCCCTGGTCTTCTGCATCTTCTTGCTCTCCAGCCCCTCTGCTCCTGTTACACCCACACCCTCAGAACATTTAAAATAACTCATAACATCAACTATACAAAAGCCTGTTGACACATGGGGAAGCAACGGTAATACCAGGTGAGTTTACCAGAGATTTATATAGGAAGTGATCTAATGGGCAATTATTCAATAATCCTAAAGGGAAAGCAATCATTCAATAATCCCTCCCAAGAATATCAGCCTAAACTTCCAATATGTATGATAAAGAAAAACTTAATACCACAGTCCAATCCTAATTCTCAACACATACCAGTTTTCCATATGCTGACAAAAATTGAAAAATGTGACATTTCCATATCTAACATGAAATACTCTCCAACTATTATAGCTTCCAGTAGACTTTTGTGATATAATTTGTGTTACATGATGTTAAATAAAATATCTAAATTATGTTCATGTAACAAAAAAATTATATCACAAAGAGATTCTAAGTCTTAATACATTCATAGGAAAAAAACCAATAAAACAGTTGTGCATAAGGTTTCTCATCTTGTATTTGATCTAAAACAAAATCCGAGTCCAGCTGCATCCCCAGTGGATTCAAAGCCCAGCTCAGGACACTGGAAGTGTAGCTGAACTCACACACTGAGAACAAGCAGGCAGGAGAGAAGATTGAGCCCACACTCCAGGGCATACATCATGATACACCAGCAGAGGAATTCCATGACACAGAGGGAACTCGATTTCTCATTTCATGAAGCCAATATTATCAAACCTGCAGCAGCATCTCTGGCAAGCTTGTATTGTTCAATGTCTCTCTTGGGTTTGTTCAGTTCCACTGCAGATATTTCTCTCAGGAATCATTGGACAGTTAAAAAATGACAACACTTCTACATACAGGAGTGATGGAAACATTATAACATGCCCTTATATATAGAGATACTGAAAAATGTACAGGAACTTGCACTCAAATTCAATGAAATCCTTTCTAAATAGCCAAGTTTGCCTTAGGATGTACTGTTGTCACGCTAATGTTAGCATACTAATAAAAAACACAAGCAAGCAGATTGTTTATATATTCAAAAGCTGTATAAACCACGATGTGGTAATAATGTAATGTTGCAGCATGTACGTTTTGCAGATTTGTAATGAATGCAACATTATTGAAAATGGTTTGCTTTGCACACCTTTCATGTTTTACAGTATATTTATAAAGCTCACTATTGTGGGTCTGTCATAATAAATTGGACAAACAGCAATTTACCCATTAAAAAAAAAAAAGATATAAATTGTATTTAAATACCATTACACTGAAGCAGCGCTCCACTATACAAGCTTGGAGTTTAATCAGTATTTGAACAGCAAAGCACATTCATTCATTCAAAAACCAAAACAGCATCTGCTCAGGTGCAAAGTTTGCAACACTTGAAATAAAACAAAATAAAAAAAAAAACACAAGGTTGTTTCAGCTTGTGTTTGCACTGACTTCAAGGCCATTCTAGTTCTATGAAACACACACTGCTGCCACACCCATGAAGATATTCTTAGTTTTAGTTTCTTTTAAACAATTCACTTCTGTATCTTATGCTGTTCTCACTGATATTGGTATAGTAATGCCTTTTATAGCTCAAATTACATTTTAAAACCATCATGTATGCTACTGGCAGCTTTGTTTAATGTGTTGGGTTCGTATCACACATATCAATGTTCAGCCAGAATTGTTTTAGGGTATAAAACAGCTAAATGCTACACTCTGAGTTTTGAGTATGATTTTTTCAGTAAAAAAAAGAAATTAGCTATGATTGTTTCAGTTTAAATTTAAATTTTGTTTACCTTAGTATAGATGAAACCGTTTGAATTTAAATCAACTGAAAATTATTTCAAGTACAGAAAAAAGCCATTTTTGTAGTATGTTTGTATTTTATTTACTGTCAAAACATAAATTGAAATGTATAAGCTTCTAAAAACAGAGAAACAAAGCACTTTCAAAAAAGGAAAAAAAACTTAAATAGTAAATAGTCACTGAATCAATAGTCACTGAATCAACACCAAATGTAATAGCTGTCCACTAAGTGAGTTGTTTGGAACAGAAAGGAATCCAACAGGTCAAACTGCACTTTCAGATATTGAATATTTAGCTTCATAGGTGGCTGACTTGGCTTTCCTGAGCAAGGTGTCACTAAAGGTTTGTGTGTGACACACTTGCTGCTTCACTGACATCATGACTTTGTGCGTTACCAGTGATCTTAGCATGTCTGTGCTCAGGATGGCTCTGTGTTGGGTTTTGTTTTTGGTCACCAAGCTGAACACTCTTTCACAGTCAGCATTACTGTGGAAGATGACCAAAATGCCTAGCGCGGTAACATTACAGTAATGCCCGATTCTTTTGTTCTGGGCAGAAATATAAAGTTTCCTTCTACAGGATTCCTGCTGATCCAGACAGGCGGGTAATGGATTTCAGCGATTAAAAGAGAATTTAAAAAAAACGAGAAAGACTGGACGCATTCGTTTGTAGTGAGCGCTTCATGAAAAGTTCATATCAGTAAGCATATATTGGTAGTTCTGATATTAAGTTATTATTAGTAGTAGCAGTCGTATTAAGTCCCACTTTAACATGCTTACTTGTATGGCCGTTTTTTTTTTCATAAATATTTAGCTATACAGTTAAACAGGATTACACTTATGCGGGTCGGTGATTCTCAGTCCTTACATACAAAAAATATTTTACCGTTAACAAAATCCATAATGCTACATTAATGATCTTACTGAACTTCAATATAAAATCACAAACCAGCCGTTTATGACTTGTTTAAAGCACAATGAAACAGCATTTATCTACAATGTAATTGTACGCTACTTGCAAAGTAAACAGAAGCCTTACGTACCTTAACCACATTAACAATGTTAATGCTGTGCTCATTTTTATAAAATTGATTTTTACTGACATCCCTATATGGTAACAGGCGTTTGTGAAAAACGGGACAACGAGCCAAAAACAGAATATTAAAACTTAAATATTGTTCTTTTCATGTGATGCAGTTATCTAAACCGAGCACGTTTTTTTAAAAAAAAAACGCAAGTGGGTTTTTTCCCCAGAAAAAAATGAATGCATAACTAATGCATTAATTAATAAACAAAGGTATCGTAGCCTGTTTGAAATAAATAATTTCCTCACAAGTTACAGTACTTGACACTCCCTCCAGTGTGTCCGAAACTGGCAGTTGAAACACAAGCGAGTCAGCTCAACAAAGCCTGATAGGCTACAGTAGAATGTCAGTGATATACAAAGAAACTGGGTGGCAGGACCTTCTGTCAGTCAACACACGACAACTTTTTTTATTTATTTGTATTATTATTAAACGGAGGTTGGATCGTCAACTAAACTCAAAACCTGATTGGTTATTCTTCACGTAACTAAACTCAAAACCTGATTGGTTAATCTATCTTGCTTGCCTTGACCTAAGGCCGGCCCTGACGTTAGATGCAACACTTTCTCTTACTACTGGCAACATCATAGACGATGAGCAAAATATGGATTACGTATTGCGCATCATCTCTGATAAAAGCGTATCAGCGTATTACCAACTCAAAATGCGTAGCGGATACGCAAAATGCGTAGAGGTTAGCAGGTCTGTAACATGCAAGTATGTTAGACAAATATATTTTTGTGAAGTCCAAAACTGAATGTCTGAAAATATTAATGTTTTCTTTCATTTATGCAACAAATACTGAATGTACACTTGCATTTATTTTGGTAAAACCCATTCTAGTCTATGAAGGGTTATGAATAATACTGGAGGGCACTGAGTGTGTGTGTGTGTGTTTTATGATTTTAGGCAGTTTGCTTGTTTTTAATGTATAATACAATTAGTTTAGTAGTTTTGTGTTTTTAGATAAACTGTCTGAATTGTGTCTCTTTGGTCTGTGGTCATGTATATGTGTATTTTTCTTTTTATAGGAGACGCATTGGCCGCTGTTTTGTTTCTATTGAATTTAGTTTTGTGTTTCATTTAGTTTTCGTTGTGTTTTGTTACTTTTATTTTGCCCCAGGCTTTAGTTCTTTGTTTGCTTTGAACTGACTTGATATGTGCGTTTGCTTGCAACTAAAAGAACCCTAGTTTAAAATAAATAAATACAATTCTACAGGAAATCTGTATAGGATTTGGAATCTGGAATTTGAAATAAAATCCTATAGGAATCCTATGAAAATCCTTTAGGAATCCGGTAAAATTCTAATAGGAATCCTATATCCTGTCTCCTGGCAAGTGAATGCGTCACTGTATTGAAGAAGCTGTAGTTTCACCTAGGAATGTCTGATCCTGACATATTCTATATTATATGTTAGCCTTTAGGCGTAATTCGGGGGATGCCGTAGAGGGCGCTCTCCCGCTTTGCGCTCCTTTTTTCTTCTTATCCTATTTCCTTTTCTTTAGCCTGTCTTACCTTCCCTCCGTGGCATCCTGCCCGGTAGCGTCCGCGATCTCTTCCGGGTGGAAGCTGATCCCAGTTCAGCCTCATTTAGTATTTCCAGCCAATCGCACAATGCAGCGCTCGCCACGTCAATTATTAGGGCATGGCCAGCACTGCTCCACGTATGTGTTATTGGCTGCCCCTCCTGTCTATCTCGCTCTCTTTTTCTACTTTAACCCAGCACTATTTCCGCTTCCTTGTCTGTGTTTGTTTTTTGTTCGGTGTTTGTTTTTTGTTCGTTTCTTTCACTGCAAGCCGTTTCTCTGTCTGCGCTCGCAAGATAGTATCAGCTATTTTCCTACCTGCTCAGTCTGCGCCGTTCAAAACGCAGCGTCATTCTCAACTTGGTCTGCGTTTTCATCAGAAAGACTGTTTCAATGTCACCGCTGTACTGCAACTGTTTTACACCGGCGCCTCACAGACCATGGTTACCACGGCAACGCCTCAGCGAGTGACTACTGGGAGTGGTAAGTTGCTACGGCGACCAGGCAGCTTTAACAGGCAATGAGAGCCTGTGCCTCACGACTGCAATTTTCTGGCTCCTGCTGCAGCGCTTTTGCAACATGAGAGCTTCAACTCGCCGAATTGTGACATCTAAATACTGCAGGCTCCTCTTCTAGACCTACATTAACTTACTTATATCATCACTAACTGTTCTAAAGCAAATGCTTAATACATAGACAAGGATCGTAATCGCAATAACCAAATATATGCTACCCTGCTTCACTGAAGCCAATAGTTTCAATTCCAATCAAAACCTCTAGATGGCAGCATAACACCACAAGCTCTACATAATTTAAGATGATTTGCTATCACTGCGAATCTGGCACTCTCCAAACCTTCTATCAATTCCTGCAGTTCGTTGTCTTTTTGAGGGATTCTCAGTACCCTCCTGCCTCAACCTCTTTTTCTACATATATTAACTGGAATTTTTCAAATCCAAACTCCTCCCCTTGAGAACCTTGTCATGAAGCCATGCTTATCAGCTTTCTGAGATGTTAAGAATCCACCGTCACATTAATTTACAGCTTCCCTGCATCAGGCCATTCCTGCAACCTTCTTGTTCCTGGATTTGCACTTCCTTATTTGCCCCCAACTTCATCAAGGCACTTAATATAACTTTCAAAGTCCATTTCATTCAATTTGAGCTACCAGTCACATTCGGAAACTATGTGCTACGATTATCAACATTTCAGTCAAGCGTCCTCGTATCCCGCAATGGACAATACACTCTTAGACTGCTCCTGATCAAATCAATAGGTTTTGCAGCAGCCTCCGAGCAACGCATTCCTATCCTCTCAGGTTCTGCAGCGGCCTCAGATCTATGCATTCTTCATTTCTGCCCAAAGGCAGCCCCATCGCCGACATCATCTAAAAACGCCTTAACTCTCAAATACCAATTTTCACCGCATTCAGCAGCTCTCTGCTCTCTACAGCAGGCCACTGCAGACTACTGACAGCATTCCATCATTTACTCCCTCAGATCTCTGCCCGTTCAGCAGATCTTGCCTCTACTGTTAATATCTCCTCATTACAGCAAATCTCGGCTCCCTCTTCAGATCTGCTTCTATTGCAGCATACAAAAGTGGCTTTAGTTTACTGTTCAAATCTGCAACTGCTCTCCTCCAGAGCTTCCAACGCTCCAGCTTTCCTCCAATACCTGGATCTAAGATATATATATACACGGAGAGCTTGACTTCCTCAGCAATTTAGTCATATGTCCGCTCATCCTCTCAGATACTACAAGCTTTAATATATGGTACGAGACTGGAAATCTGTTTGATTTACGAATTAAGGAGTTCCACTATTTGGAGAATGATTGGAGTTGTGAAACCCAAATCTCTGATTTATGAGTTCACCTTTTCCATTCCAAACAGACAAGATGGTAGCAAAGCGCTGATCAATCCCGTATTAACTAACACAGGATGGTTGGCATCTCAGCTCTCTGCCTTCGTTTTAAAAACATCTCAGCAGTCGATTTCATATATTTGTTCAGGTCCAGCTGCCACCTCAGCCCTCATCAAACTCTGCAACATCAACATCTGCCGTTCAACTAAATACAACACTCTCCAACCTTCTGCAATCTGCTCATCTCTACATGGCCACACTCTTAGTCCCAGCGACCAAATCTTCATTTACCTCTGGATGGAAAACATTTACAACTTTCTGCACTCAAAATACATCCCATTCTGATTTAATGAGCAATGGATTCTAGCCTCCATCGCCCATGCAAGGGATTCTCTTCACTTAGCCCCCTCTACCGTTAAAGCCTACATCTCCGGAATTTAGTATTTCTGCCGCCTCATCTCCGTCCCTTCTTCAACACTCCTATCCATCCCATCAGTTTGCTTGACACTCAGAGAGATCCTCAAGAGCCCCCCCCCCCTGCTGCTCCCTCCTGGCTCCCTATATCAATAGACATCCTTCACTCTTTAATATCTACCCTCAGAAAAAGCTGCTCTGTCTATGCAATGACCTTACCTTGGAAGTACTATGTCTAACTGCTCTTGTGAAGCACTTCCTCTGCAGGATTCCTGAAGGAACAGAGTGCACCCTGTGAACTTACCGTGACAACACCTGTGATTTACCGGTTTTTAAAAAAAAAAAAAAAAAAAAAAAAAAAGCAAGAGTACCAAGACATCAAGGGGAATACAATGGATAGACTCTGAGCGTTAAGCCATTTCAACCATGAGGTCTTGTGAACCATTCCACGCACCCAGATACTGGACTTTGGCCAGCTGTAGTAATTTTACTACAGAACACTACACCTTGCAGTTAAAATAAAAAAAAATAAATAAATAAATAAATAAATAAAAATCAGGACTTCATCAGGACTTCAAAACAGGCAGTTACATCAAGATCCAGAAGTTCTGCAACCTGGTCCCAGGAGCAGACCCCAACCCTCGTCTCGTACTACCTTTCAGCAAAACAATATTCAACTGAATAACTCTCTCTCCGGCCTCCTTCAATCAGCACGTGGATTCATGGAGAACGCTCTCGCCCCATCTACCCGTTCCTCCTACTCGACTGCCTGGTCTCCATTTACTCACTTTTTTGCGAGTAAAAAATAAATAATTAAAAAAAAAAAAAAAAAAAAAAAAAACGGATCTCATACCTCTTTCAACCTACAGCACCTCCTCGCCTTCATCACTCACCTCAGGCCGTCTCTACGTTTAGCCCCCTCCTCTATTTAGATGCTACCTAGCGGGCATTCAGTATCAATTTCGCCTCCAATCTTTCTCCTCTCGTCCGTTCTAGAGATGGCGGATCTCTAGAGAGAACGCTCAGAGGTATGGAGAAAAGCCTGCTCCCCTCCTCTCCATCAAGTTAATCAATCTCTACTGACCTTCTCCTTTGTCTCATCACTGCTCTCCCGCAAGGATGTTTCAACCTATTCAACGACATCGTCATGGAAACCCTGTGCCTGACCGTCGCCTTTGGATTTCTCCGCTGTGCAGAATTCTCAACTCCATCAATTTCCAGCTTCCCAGCTCTAGGCCTCAAGTGCTCAGATCTCTCTCAAATCCCCGGAAACCACTTTATCCTCTTCATCAGATCTTCAAAAACGGTCCAATTAAGCCGAGGATTCAGTATCTTCTGTCAGATCCCCTCTTCGACAGCTCCAGATCTATACTTACGAGTCACTGGTTCTCATCCCGTTTATGCACCCTCTCGTCACGGATCGGACTTTCTTCTACTATTTTTCCCCCCATTCATTCTGGATCGGAGCAGCTGCCTCCGCGGCCAGGGCAGGTATCAACACTTGATTAAGTCTATGGGGCGCTGGATCTCTTCAGCTGTGAACTTTATATTAGATCATCCTCTGCAGACATCGCCACAGCTCACCAAGCACTTGTTAGCTTGCCCGGAGTGGGGGGCGCCCTCTCCGCCAGGCCCACCAGAGGTTTCCTCCCTGCAGGGGGGTTTTTCCTCTCCACAGTGCGGACGGCTTATAGGCATAGGTTGTCTACTAACATCTCTTGTCTTTTCTCTTTTCTTCTAGCTTTTGTCTATGTGTGCGACTCTGCGATCTCTTTTCTATCCCACGGTGTGGTTCTTGCGGGGAGCCGGGGGTCCTCTTTTGGGGGGAAGTGAGTCTCACTCCCCCGGCTGTCCGGGTCGGCCTCTCGTCTCAACCACTGCCGCCCGGCTGTTCCTCGCCGGCCTGAGGGGACCCCCGGCCACATCCTATTCTTCTGCTGCTTATGCGCTAAGCCTTCCAGGCCTCAACCTTGCTGTCCCATCTCCTCTCTTCTATTTCAGGTCCAGGACCATTTCAGCCCCCTCATGCAGTAGGCCGTGCCTCCACCTGCCGAGCGGGCCCCGACCGAGGGGGGGGGGGTTTCTCTGTTTTCGTCTCTCCTAAACGGACCCGAGACACTTTTTCCTAAGCTCTCCACGCCGCCCAGCTGCCAGCTTAGCTGCCTGAGGATGCTGCACTGAGTTGCGAAGGATCTGTCCTTTTGTCCTGTTCGTCCCCTTCCTGTCTCTTGCTCCACTAAACGCCCAGCAGCCAGAGGATGCTGCCTGACCCGTCGGGAGCGAGAGTCAGTTTGTTGTATGTTATATGTCTAAACTTTGCTCTCTCTCCCACTTTTACGTCACCCAGCAGTCGGAGGATGCTGTCTGACCCGGCGGAAAGTGTTTATATCTAATCCTTTGCTCTTCTCATGTCTCCCTCTCTACGTCGCCCAGCAGCCAGAGGATGCTGCCTGACCCGACGAGAAGGGAAAACTCTTCGTCCCCCCTATCTCGTCCTGCTATCAGTATCTAACCTCAATGTTACTAAGCACCATTCCCAAACTCCAGCCCTCAATCTCGCCATCCCTCAAACTCGTCTCACTCTTAAACTCTCAAATGTCTCACCCCTCTCAAGCCTCCTAAGCAACCGGAGAAATCCTCTCATCTGGTCTCATTCTTAATATCTCACTCCCAATTTCGCCTCCTCTCAAGCCCTCGTAGGCAACCAGTGAAATGTTAGCCTTTAGGCGTAATTCGGGGGATGCCGTAGAGGGCGCTCTCCCGCTTTGCGCTCCTTTTTTCTTCTTATCCTATTTCCTTTTCTTTAGCCTGTCTTACCTTCCCTCCGTGGCATCCTGCCCGGTAGCGTCCGCGATCTCTTCCGGGTGGAAGCTGATCCCAGTTCAGCCTCATTTAGTATTTCCAGCCAATCGCACAATGCAGCGCTCGCCACGTCAATTATTAGGGCATGGCCAGCACTGCTCCACGTATGTGTTATTGGCTGCCCCTCCTGTCTATCTCGCTCTCTTTTTCTACTTTAACCCAGCACTATTTCCGCTTCCTTGTCTGTGTTTGTTTTTTGTTCCTCCTCCTCCTCCCCACCTCTGCTCCTTTCCATATCGCACTGTCCGCACAGGGCTCCCTCAGGGGGGGAAGTGAGTCTCACTCCCCCGGCTGTCCGGGTCGGCCTCTCGTCTCAACCACTGCCGCCCGGCTGTTCCTCGCCGGCCTGAGGGGACCCCCGGCCACATCCTATTCTTCTGCTGCTTATGCGCTAAGCCTTCCAGGCCTCAACCTTGCTGTCCCATCTCCTCTCTTCTATTTCAGGTCCAGGACCATTTCAGCCCCCTCATGCAGTAGGCCGTGCCTCCACCTGCCGAGCGGGCCCCGACCGAGGGGGGGGGGGTTTCTCTGTTTTCGTCTCTCCTAAACGGACCCGAGACACTTTTTCCTAAGCTCTCCACGCCGCCCAGCTGCCAGCTTAGCTGCCTGAGGATGCTGCACTGAGTTGCGAAGGATCTGTCCTTTTGTCCTGTTCGTCCCCTTCCTGTCTCTTGCTCCACTAAACGCCCAGCAGCCAGAGGATGCTGCCTGACCCGTCGGGAGCGAGAGTCAGTTTGTTGTATGTTATATGTCTAAACTTTGCTCTCTCTCCCACTTTTACGTCACCCAGCAGTCGGAGGATGCTGTCTGACCCGGCGGAAAGTGTTTATATCTAATCCTTTGCTCTTCTCATGTCTCCCTCTCTACGTCGCCCAGCAGCCAGAGGATGCTGCCTGACCCGACGAGAAGGGAAAACTCTTCGTCCCCCCTATCTCGTCCTGCTATCAGTATCTAACCTCAATGTTACTAAGCACCATTCCCAAACTCCAGCCCTCAATCTCGCCATCCCTCAAACTCGTCTCACTCTTAAACTCTCAAATGTCTCACCCCTCTCAAGCCTCCTAAGCAACCGGAGAAATCCTCTCATCTGGTCTCATTCTTAATATCTCACTCCCAATTTCGCCTCCTCTCAAGCCCTCGTAGGCAACCAGTGAAATGTCTGCTAAATAAATAAATAAATACAATATTATATATCATTCAAAAGCCCAAAGCTTCTGCTTTCATCCAGTATATTGCATGTGTTTGTAGCTATGCAGGTTTTTGAGATACAGCCAGGCACCTGAGCACACAATGTTTTTAGAGTGTGTAACGAAACTTCCATTTCTGGGAAATGGTAGATTTTAAAATAAAGTGTACAGCAATAATGAAAGTGAAGGCAACCTGCTTGATGTGCAGATATAGTATAACAGTAAGGAGACTTCCTGTGCTGGCTGTTCTGTGAGTGATGTGTTTACACAAGAAATATAATGACGCTTTAACACCGACCACTAGAGAGACATTATTTACATCTCTAGCTGAAGTCGTGAATTCTCAAACTGTATAAAAATGAGACAAACAACAAATTATTTGGAAATACATCTGCCTGGTAACCGGAGTCGACTGAAACAGATAATCTTAACTGCTAAAATAATACACCTGGTTTATTAGTGTCAGTCCTTTTTAACATGAAAGGCAGCACTGTTAGTAAAATTATTTAATGGGAATTATGGGAAAGTAAAATTGTAGTTAAGAAAAATAAAAAGGAAAACATTGAAATGAAATGTATATATTTATGAGAGATACTAATATTGGTGAATTTCCCTCAGTGCTGGGATCGCACAGTCACACGGACGCCTTCTGATATAGCTGCAGTGTGAATAGAAAGGGAACCCAACTCTGAGATGGATTTATTGTATATGGATATTGTGCTTTGAATACATGATTTGTGTTTGTATTGATAGACCTGTTATTATGATTATATTTCTTAGCAGACGCCCCCCTTATCCAGGACGACTTACAATTGTTACAAGATATCACAGTATTTTTACAAAAAATTACCCACTTATATAGCTGTTTTTTTTACTGGAGCAGTCTAGGAGGCAAAGTACCCGCCTGCTTGATCAAGGGTACAGCAGCCTCAAAATGTATAAAAATGAGACAGACAACGAATTATTTGGAAATACATCTGCCTGGTAACCGGAGTCGACTGAAACAGATAATCTTAACTGCTAAAATAATACACCTGGTTTATTTGTGTCAGTCCTTTTTAACATGAAGGGCAGTGGTTAGTCTTGTGGTTAATGTAGTAGTTGGTGTAGTGGTTAATGTAGTGGTTACTGGATAGTGTAGTAGTTACTGTAGTGATTAGGGCTCTGGACTCTTGACAGGAAGATCGTGGGTTCAGTCCCAGCTGGGGGACACTGCTGCACCCTTGAGCAAGCAGGCAGGTACTTTATCCAGTAAAAAAAAATAAGTAAATAAATAAATGGGAAATTGTATGTAAAAATAATGTGTCGCCCTGGATAAGGGGGGCGTCTGCTAAGAAATGAAAAATAATGACAATGAACTTAAATATTAAAAGCACAGGCTACATTGTAAAACCAAAGAACATGCTGCGTGTTTAACATCTGAATGGCATGTATAGGAAAATATGGAAGTGTTTTCTTCCTAAACAGCAGTGTTGCAGTCAAGTCCAGCCTATCCGAGTCAGAGTCAAAGACAGAGTCCCTGGGATCCGAGACCGGTCTCGAGTCATACAAAACTGCTAAACAGCAGCATTTATACGTAATTAGGTATCAAACACTGGTGCTTAATCATTTTGGGACTTTAAATAAATGTTAAACATTATGGGCCCTATTTTCAAATAAATAGAATTGTTTGAGCACCTTGTTATCTGCCATCTGTTTTAGAGAAATGAATAGAATCATGTGCTTAATTTGACAAGTGTGTGTGCGTGTGTGAAAAAAAGTGATATATTAATAAAATAGCAAAAGTGTGTAATTTAACTTTTCAATAGGCAAAAAGTTAGGAACAAATAGGAACAATTCAGAGCCTGCAAATATTTGTTTCAATATATTAGTTAGATGCATAGCTAATACCACAAGTGTTTTAACTGGCAAAAACCACATGTTGAATTTAGTGTAAACCTTTAGGTTGTATTTCAGGGGGCGTTGGCGAGATACTCTGTGATAATCTTGTTCTGTATGTTGTTACCCTGGATGTTTTTTTACTGTTAATTTATGCTTATACAATGTTTCCCTCAGTGGCAGTCTCAACTAGTCTAAACTATAGGAAAAATGGCTCCGATTAAACACATGACATTTAACAATTATTTAGAGTTCCAAATGACTAAACATTATACTTCTGTTTTACTGTACACCCATTTAGATATTCAACATGTCACACATTCTGTGGTTTCACAGTGTAGGTGAATGGAATAACTTTTTTTTATATTCAAACTTATGAAGGATTTTGTACATTGTACATATTTATAATAATTCTATATCCCCATGTGTAAAATTGAGATTGCGTGCAATATTTCAACATGTTAAGTGTTCAATGTTTTTAGAGTGTGTAACGAAACTTCCATTTCTGGGAAATGGTAGATTTTAAAATAAGGTGTACAGCAATAATGAAAGTGAAGGCAACCTGCTTGATGTGCAGATATAGTATAACAATAAGGAGACTTCCTGTGCTGGCTGTTCTGTGAGCGATGTGTTTACACAAGAAATATAATGATGCTTTAACACCGACCACTAGAGAGACATTATTTACATCTCTAGCTGAGTCGTGAATTCTCAAACTGTATAAAAATGAGACAAACAACGAATTATTTGGAAATACATCTGCCTGGTAACCGGAGTCGACTGAAACAAATAATCTTAACTGCTAAAATAATACACCTGGTTTATTTGTGTCAATCCTTTTTAATATGAAAGTCAGCAGTGTTAGTAAAATTATTTAATGTAAAATTGTTTCCATTTCTATAGTCTGCAGGGATTTTAATTCTTCGTTTGCAAGTCATAATTGAACAGACAGCTTTTTAAAGTGTTCCTTTTTGTTTTATGAACCGCCTTTCATGAACAAGTATTGCAAAACACTGATGGAACAACATACAACTTCCTCCAGGATTATTCACACCCCTGATTCAATGTAACAAAAAATGATTTTAGCAACAAAAAGGCAAAACATTATTTTCTTTTTTTCCATAAATACATGCGAACACGAAACTTTGTGAGACTATCAGTGTTGGATTTTGCAAAAAACATTTCTCTCCAAAGTTATTGCATTTTAATGTTTAGTGGGGTCAATAATTTTGAATCTTGCAAATATGTTAGACAACTATATTTTTGCTAAGTCCAATACTGATTGTCTGAAAAGATTCATGTTTTCATTCATTTATGCAACAAATACTGAATGTACACTTGCATTTATTTTGCTAAAACCCGTTCTAGTCTATGAAGGGTGTGAATAATACTGGAAGCAGCTGTATATTGCTAAAAACCCATTCTAGTCTATGAAGGTTATGAATAATTCTGGAGGCTACTGTAAGTGTAACAGACTTCATTTTAAGGCCAGCTGGATTTCAGTACACAATTCGCTGCCGCCTCCTTTATTTGACCAGGAAGGTCTGGTATAAGAGATCCCCAAAGACTCAGGAGGGTAGAGGTTCTAAGACACAAAGCAAGATGGAGTTTTAAAATGTGTTTCTAAAAAAATGAAGTACATGATTTAGATAGAAGTCATTATAGTCAGGTTCGCTCTTAATAGATCGCTCCATGCACAATTCCAGACTAGCATAAATCCTCCAATATAAGAAAATGGCACTGTACATTGATTTGTTTATTTATTTTAGAACAGGGTTTCCCCCTCCGCCCGTGTTATTTTGTATTTATTTGTTTGTTTGTTTAGTTATGGTATTTATATGACGGTGAAGCGCCGGGTGTTTTGTTGTATTTATTTAAAAATGTATTTACGGCGTAGCTGTGTTTTGTTTTTAAAAACCTTGTGGAAATGCGTGACTGTCAGCTGGCGATTATTGAATTAACTGGCAGTCACGCATAGTCATGCTACCTGTGCAGACTGTGGCCGAGGGGTAATGAGAGAATTGATAGCCGGTTAACCCCTCGGCCAGGATATAAAATACCTGCTGTTTTAGCTGCAGGGGTGGGTGTACGAGAGGAGAGAGCGTGACAGTGACAGAGACAGAGACAGAGACAGAGACAGAGACAGAGACAGAGACAGGAAACACGAAAAAACAATTAAACATAGGAACAGTGAAGGCAATCTGCCCAGCCTCACCTGTGTTTTATATATTTTGTGTTCGAGACTTGCTTTGTTTAAATATTTTTTTATTTCGCTCTGCGAGCACAGTTTTTCTGTTTAAGCTTTTTATTTATTTTTGTTATTTTGGTTTAATAAAACAGCGCAGCCGCGTCTTTCTTTTGAACTGCAGTGCCTGGTGTCATTTTATTTACGTTCCTTCTTCTGCCGTGACGTCACCGCCCAGCCACCCTGTCACACGTGGTGTCCTGCGTGGGATTGTGTGCCTCCTGGACGCAGGCAAAAGAGGATACTGCAGGTTTTTTTTTCTCGTTTTTGCTATTTTTCTATTTTGTTTTTTTATTACTTGGGGAGGAAGGAGAATGGGAGGAAATAGGATAATAGGAAAAAGGAAGAGCTGCCAGAAGCAGCAGCAGGAGAGAGGTGAGAGGAGATGGTGGTCACGGGACCCCACCCAGCGGACCCCCATACTGGGACACAGAACAGGAGCAGTGGAGAGCTGAAGGGGGCCCCCCTGTGTGTCATCTGCAGGGAGTTTGGGCATGGCCAGGAGGACTGCCCTTATGAAGACCCCTGCTTCTGGAAGACCTACTCAATGGGGAGGGTGTCCTGTGCGTCTGGGTGGTTTTGGCCCCATCACCTCCACAGGCCAAAGGAGACAAGGGGAAGGAGTTGGTGCATCCACAGCCCAAGAGGGAGGAGACTGAGCATCCACAGCCCAAGAGGGAGGAGTCGGTGCGTCCACAGCCCAAAAGGGAGGAGGCCGAGCGTCCACAGCCCAAGAGGGAGGAGCCGGTGTGTCCACAGCCCAAAAGGGGGGAGGCTGTACGTCTACAGCCCTCGTCTCCACCAGCAGAGGGAGAGTTCCTGCTGGTTCCGCCTCCACCGCCCCTAGAGGACTGTGTGTCGCCTTCGCAGCCAGAAGGGGAGGAGCCCCTGCCGCCTTCGCCAGGAGCAGAGGAGCAGGAGCTGCCTTTGCCTCCACCACCACCACCTGAGGGAGAGGAGCAGCAGCTGCCTCTGCCTCCACCATCACCACCCGAGGGAGAGGAGCAGGAGCTGCCTCTCCCTTCATGACAGGATGGACCAAAACAGGAGGCTGGTGGTCCGCAGCTGCCCTTGCATGGCTGCTGAGCAGAGTAAGGGGGAAAACCGCCGGGTCGCAGCGGCTGAGAAGAGGGCCAACCCCAGCACCACCGCTGGTCCTGGCTCCCCTCCTGCAGTCGCCTCCTCTGCCGTCCTGTTGTGCACTGCCCGGGGATGCCAGTTCGCCAGCGCCCGGGGATGCCAGTTCGCCACCGCACAGGGATGCCTGCCTCGCACCGCCCAAGGATGCCTGCCTCGCACCGCCCAAGGATGCCTGCCTCGCATCGCTCAGGGATGCCACGCCTGCATCGCCTGAGGCTGCCTGCTGCTCCGCATCGCCTGGGGCTGCCTGCTGCTCCACCCCAGTTACAGGGTACGAAGGAGAAGTGGAGCTCCCACTGCCACCTCCATGGCCAGGGGCTCCCCTCCCGAGTTCGCCTCCCGAGGGTCCGCTGCTGCTGTCGTCGCCTCCCGAGGGTCCGCTGCTGCTGCCGTCGCCTCCCGAGGGTCCTGCGTAGCCTGGGATTGCCGGGGGCTCTGCTTCACCTGGGGTCACTACACTGTGGCCGGAGCCCCATGAAGGGGAGCTGCCGGCCACAATGAAGGGGGGAGAGGTCAGGAGACGAGCTCCCCCAGCCTCACTTTCGCGGCAGGATAGTGTGTGGCAGGAGCCCTGGACGAGGGAGCTGCCAGCCACGATGAAGTGGGGGGTGGAGGACATTCCACCATGGCCACCCCCAGAAACACCTTGCTTCCCCCTCTTCCACGACTTTGATACTGAGGAGGGAGGTGGCCGTTGGGGCCATGTGTGCGTTGCACAAGAGGGGGGGGATATGTAGCAGGGTGGTAGCAAGCCCTGTACATTTTTTTTGTTTATTTACTTTTAGACCCTCCACCCCTGTGCAGTGTGTTTTGTATTTGTTTTGTTTGATTTTATTATTGTATACATGACGGAGAAGCCGAATGTTTATTGTTTTATTTAGTGACGGCGAGCGCTGTATGTTTTGTTATTGTTTTGTTTAGTGACGGCATAGCCGTTTGTTTGTTTCATACTGTTTGGTAGTGTGGATGGGAAGCCCCATCCACAGCAGTTTAATTTGGATAACTCGTGCAGCTTGTGGCCGACGGGTAATAGAATAATTGCCAGCTAGTTTAACCCCTCGGTATATAAGCCTGCAGCTCTCTGCGCTCGTGGTGGGTTTTTGAGAGGAGGAACGAGAGCGGAGAGAATGTTAGAAAACGAGACTTAAACATTGAAGTATACTATTACAGGAACAGTGACAGCGACTGCCCAGCCTGACCTATATAGTGTATTTATACTTTGTGTTCATGACTTGTTTTGATTATATATTTATTTTCGCACTGTGAGCAAGTTTCTTTTTGTTAAAATATTTTACTTATTTTTGTTATTTAAAAATAACATGATTAATATGATTCACTCTTGTTCTGGTATTGAAGTTTAAAAAAAAATCCAGTTAATATAAAATACATAAGAAAAGTGAAGTTTGCCACCAATAAAATATTTTTTTTCCTCTGAGTTTAATTAATTTATTTTGCACAAACATTTGTTTTTAATAATCATGTAAAGTGATTGTCAAAGGATTGACCTGTGATTAATGTGGAGAGCATATTGATACATAGGCTACTGTACACCTATGATAGCTACTTGGAATGGTAATGTTAGCAGTTCATTGTTGTGTTCTATTTCAATTCTGCGCAGTCTCGTTTAGCTCTCTCCTGTCTACACTATGCATTTAAACTGTATTAGTTGGCTTTTAACTAACCTAAAAGTGCTAAATATGGTTGCGTCTATACTACAAAAAATGTAATACCGTACTTGAGAACCGGACTCGAGACTACCTCAGGGGGGTACTTTGGTGCGTGTCCTCCACAATCCCAAAATGCTTGGTTATGTTTGGCGCATGGGCACTGCAAATACTGTACGACAGGGAAGCTTATGCAAAAATCTTCACATGCCGCTGTTGTCTTCTCCGTTGCTGCTTTTTTGCATGAGAAGCATATGTTCTGCACCCATGGACTCCATCATTTCGTGTTTGTAAACAAAAGTGGGATACTGGCCTGTATTCATCATGGGGTTTATACCAATTCACAATTACAGACACTTTAAAAAAACAAAAAAAAGAATAAATGTGCAAATAAGATGTAAAATTATTGACTCCTCCACAGCACTTTTAAATCAAACTGTACGCTGTGATGTATGCATTCTAACATTCATATGTATTGTATTCAATTTAGAAAAGGTGTTATGATGAATCCGGCACCCCCTTGATATCTTGCATCCCCGAGCAATCACCAACATTTTGCTCTTGATCTAGATTGATTTGGAGCATGCGCATATTTCTTTAATAGAAGTCTGCTTGTGTGTGTGTGTGTGTGTGTGTGTGTTGCTGTGAACGCACATTTTCTCTGCTATTGCTGTGCTTCCGGAAACAGTAGTAATGTTGCTCAACTACCCAAGCTACTTCTAGTCTTATTTCACAATATATTTATTAGACTTCCAAGCCAAAGGCTGTCCAAGCCTATTGTTATCAATGTGTTTATTATTATTAATAATAATAATGATAATAATAATAATAATAATAATAATAATAATAATAATAATAATAATAATAACAATAATATTATTATTAGGCTTCCAAGCAAAAGGCTGGGAAGCCTATTGTTATTGTTATGTTTATTATTTTTCTGCACAAACATCATCGCAGAGTTATGAAAACGCATACGTAAGTAGATGCCTATGGCTGGACAACCAGACTGGCGTCCCCGAATGAAAAAGTTGCATGGTTCAACCGCCATATTGGATCTCGTGGAAATTTTGGGAATTTTTCAAAACTCTTGCCGTTAAAAACAACTTAAGGTGGAACTGTGACAATGGCAGCAAATAGTGCAGCAATGGCCTTGTGACAGGGTGACTGAGTGGTGACGTCACGGCAGAAGCAGGGATGGGAAAACACTGACACCAGGGACTGCAGTTCAAAAGAAAGAATCGGCTGGCTGCCGTTTTTGGCCGCGGTGTGCAAATAACCGTTTCGCGACGGCTCTATTTTCATACATTCGTGCATAAAGGTGCAATACACTACAGTCATGAAACTTTATATGACTGTGACAGGGTGGACGAGTGGTCTGACGTCAGGCCAGAAGCAGGAACGAAAACCGACACCAGGCAAGTACTGCAGTTTAAGGTGGCGTTTGCCGTTTTATTTAAATACAAAAATAAAAATAAATATTTAAACATAAAACTCTGCTCACAGAGCAAAATAAAAGGGTAAACAAAAACAAATCACGAACACTACAACTGGTCAGGCTGGGCAATCGCCTTCAGTGACGCTTGGTTAGTTTCGTTTTTAAATAAATTTTTCTTGCTCTCCGTCTCTCTGCTAGCTTTCTCCTCTCTAACACCCCCACACCAAGTGCCGAGAGTTACAGGCTTTTATAACAGGTGACCATATCCCGATTAGCAACAAATTAAATCACCTAATTAATTCGGGAGATGGCCACCTTCTGCACAAGTTTTTAAATGGGGCTTCCCATCCACGCTACTAAACAAAAACATTTGACTACGCCGTCACTATCAAAACAAAACAATAACAAACCCAGCAGCGCTCGCCGTCATTTAAAATACATAACATTACTAAATCATAATACTAATAATAATACAAAATAACACATTTTGGTCACATGGTTTGGCGGCCATATTGATAATTGTAAAAAAACTTTTGCAACTCATAACAACAACACCATTGCACTTATGCTCTGCAGTGTCAACACAATTGCACAGACCGTTGGAAAGTAATAACTGCTGAAGAATGAAACAGATTGCTCACATGGCGTGGCGGCCATCTTGGAATTTATGTTGAAATTTTAACTCCTAGGGCGTGCCGACAGGGTCATAGTTATAATGGAACACGTATAGGAAGTCATATGTGCTCTATGAAAAAATGTCATCGCCTGTGACCTCTGACTTCTCCTTAAGGTCAAACAGTGATGTATGACATCATCAACATACGCAACTGGCTATAAAACTTCCTATAACTTCTTATCGGCTGCACCAAAACGCACGAAATTTGACACGGATGTAGAGGACTATAGGATGTTGTGCCATGGTCAATATGGCGGCCTTTGGTCACATGGTGTGGCAGCCATCTTGGATTTAATGAAAGTTGAGCAACTTTCAAAAGTCTCATGAATGGTAAATTGCACAGCTGTGAGAAATGTTGTGCATAGTGTGCTAACCAATGTGCTTAAATTTCACGATAACTGCTTGGAAGCCTTTATAGTTGCTAGCAACTCTAGTTTGATTTATTTTACTGCAGTTTTATTTTAGTAAAGCAAACGTACAATTTAAAACACACACAGTAGCATATAATAATATTTTATCACCTAGTTATCAAAGAAGAAAGAATCGCCCATATAAATTTAAAGGGAATCATACTTTTTATAAAGCTGCAATACTGTAAATGTTAAGAAATTCATTATTTGGGAAAAATACAAATTGTAAAGCAGTAAGAAATAAAGAAATGCTGCAATATTAAATCATGTTTTGTTTTTCACAGCACCAGAGAAGCTGAAATATTTCCTATCCCCAGCCTTAAAGTTTTTCTGAATGTAATAGGATTTTCTAGTACTATACCAGATGAGTTCAGGGGGTCCAGTTATGGTCATACAAGTCGTATGTATTCTATAGGACATGCTCATACAGGTCATTTCTATAGAGGAGACACCCCCTTCATATACCAGCAGAGAAATCAGTGACCCAATGCGATTTAATCCCTTAAATGCAGTGCTAATTATGCAAGTTTGAGAATTGCATTTCACACTTAAATTTTGTTCAATTAAGAGTTATATTAAGTAATTGAGAGCAGCATAAAGAAAGAATGGCTAATTCTTGGACCTCATGGTCGAGCCCCATTAGTGCAATCAGCTGTGCTGCACTTGCTGATTGGCTGGCGTGTGGCAGCACCCTGATTGCTGGGATGGGGCTCAGCGCTATTTAGGCTGTGGGGTTCTGTTATTCAGTCTCCCTATCCTTGACTAATACGGTTGTGAGACGTACTGCGTATCCATTGTGTGTTTGTTTGCTGATCTCTTTTTGTAAACCAGACTGAGGACCTCCAGGCCGGCCGCCTGTGACCCCGGACTAAATGCTGGTTTATACTCCATCGCCCGACGGTCACTCGACTGAAAACACAGCGACAGCAGGCATCTTTATTACCGCCCGATCAATCCCTTTTAAATCTTGTTATCGTCCATCGCCAAACTATACATGCACAGCGACACTGTGTAGTTCAGAGAGATTGCAGTTCAGGGGGATTACCTTCACCTTGGAGTTCCGCTTGTATCTCTTTGGCAGTTATCCTTGGTTCTTTTTCTACCATTCGCACAATCCTTCTGTTCAATCTGGGGTCGATTTTCCTCTTGCGGCCACGCCCAGGGAGGTTGGCTACAGTTCCATGGACCTTAAACTTCTTAATAATATTTGCAACTGCTGTCACAGGAACATCAAGCTGCTTGGAGATGGTCTTGTAGCCTTTACCTTTACCATGCGTGTCTATTATTTTCTTTCTGATCTCCTCAGACAACTCTCTCCTTTGCTTTCTCTGGTCCATGTTCAGTGTGGTGCACACAATGATACCAAACAGCACAGTGACTACTTTTCTCCATTTAAATAGGCTGAATGACTGATTACAAGATTGGAGACATGTGTGATACTAATTAAAGAAACTAATTAGTTTGAAATATCACTATAATCCAATTATTTATTATCTTTTCTAAGGGGTACCAACAAATGTGTCCAGGCCATTTTAGAATATCTTTGTATAATAAGCAATAATTCATCTCTTTTCACAGCTTCTTTGCTTTATTGACATACCAAAAGCATGCAAGTATACATGATAAAATAGCTTTTAATTTCATCACTTTTCAGGAGGAATGAAGCATTATTTCAATGAGCTGTAAGGGTACTGTGATGGGGTGCAGCCTATTTTGTGGTGGTTCTGTGTTTTTTGTATTGTTTAGAGTGGATGTGAGTGAGTTTGGGGTGTGGTTCAGTGAGTATGTGTGGAATGTGCCTGGGCTAATGAGGTGCGAATTGCCCAATTAGCCCAGGCAGCTGTATAAAAGGGAGTGGTTGGGTATGTTAGTAGGTGAGTGTTTGTAACAGAGAGAAGACGTGTGTTAGAGAGAGAGTGAGTGGGTTTTTTTGGGTTTGTTTAAAGCCTGTTTTGTGTTTGTCTTTTTGGTTGGCCATCGTGCCTTTTTATTTGTGTTTTGTTAATTAAAATATTTTGGTTTCACTGCACTTTCTGTCTCTGAGTCTTCCCTCTGCCGCTATCCTGCCACACGTGGTGTCAGAAGCGGGATAGCGCCACCTAGAGGCTCAGAGCTGTATTTTTTTTTTTTTTTGAATTTTGAATTTTTGAATTTTGGGATTTTTGGAGGTTTTTTGGTGGTGCGCAGAATGGGGAAAAAACAAAGGCAGCGAAGAAAGCAGCAGCTACCAACCCCGTCGTCAGCAGCCACCCCACCACCACCGCCTTCACCACCATCACGGGAGATCTGGGAGTGGTTGGTGCACCCCGAAGCGGACCTCTTCCACGACCTCCCCACAGCCCTCAGCACGCTGTGGTATCGAGATGGGGAGAGGTGGGAGGAGTGGGAGAGAGAGCACCACCCGGGGTCCCTCCAGGAGATAGCCGTCATGGTCCTGGCATACCTGGCGATAGACATGGGGGAGATCCCCCTCCTTGATGAAAAGGGGGTGGAGCTGCTGCCATCGCCCAGAGAGGGGTAGCCGCTGCCGTCGCCCAGAGTGGGGTAGCCGCTGCCGTCGCCCAGAGAGGGGGAGCCGCTGCCGTTGCCCAGAGTGGGGGAGCCGCTGCCGTCGCCCAGAGAGGGGGAGCCGCTGCCGTCGCCCGAGAGGGAGGAGCCCGAACGTCCACAGCCCGAGAGGGAGGAGCCCGAACGTCCACAGCCCGAGTGGGAGGAGCCCGAACGTCCACAGCCCGAGTGGGAGGAGCCCGAACGTCCACAGCCCGAGTGGGAGGAGCCCGAACGTCCACGGCCCGAGTGGGAGGAGCCCGAACGTCCACGGCCCGAGAGGGAGGAGTCGGTGCGTCCACGGCCCGAGAGGGAGGAGTCGGTGCGTCCACGGCCCGAGAGGGAGGAGTCGGTGCGTCCACGGCCCGAGAGGGAGGAGTCGGTGCGTCCACGGCCCGAGAGGGAGGAGTTGATGCTTCCTCCACCAGCAGGGGAAGATTACCTGCTGTCTCTTCCTCCATTGCCGCCACCAGCAGAGGGAGCATGCCTGCTGGTTCACCTGCCGCTGCAAGAGCCGGAAGAGGAGGAGCCAGTGTGTCCTGTGTCTGGAGGGTAGGAGCCAGTGCGTCCTGTGTCCAGAGGGGAGAAGCTGAAGGCCCAAACCCATATTTTTTTTTGGGAGGGGCGAAGGCGTGAAGCTCAGGCTCCACAGCAGCCGCTGTTTTTGCTGCTGAAGGGAGCCCAGCGGAGACGCCCGCCACCAGCCCTACCCCTACTGTCGGAGGAGCCGGCAGCGCCACCAGCCCTACCCCCGCTGTCGGAGGAGCCGGCCGCGCCACCAGCCCTACCCCCGCTGTCGGAGGAGCCGGCAGTGCCACCAGCCCTACCCCCGCTGTCGGAGGAGCTGGCAGCGCCACCAGCCCTACCCCCGCTGTCGGAGGAGCCGGCAGCACCAACAGCTCTAACCCCGCTGTCGGAGGAGCCAGCAGCACCACCCGAGGGAGAGGAGCAGGAGCTGCCTCTGCCTCCACCACCACCACGTGAGGGAGAGGGGCAGGAGCTGCCTCTGCCTCCACCACCCGAGGGAGAGGAGCAGGAGCTGCCTCTGCCTCCACCACCACCACCCGAGGGAGAGGAGCAGGAGCTGCCTCTGCCTCCACCACCACCACCCGAGGGAGAGGAGCAGGAGCTGCCTCTGCCTCCACCACCTGAGGGAGAGGAGCAGGAGCTGCCTCTGCCTCCACCACCACCACCCGAGGGAGAGGAGCAGGAGCTGCCTCTGCCTCCACCTCCCGAGGGTCCGCTGCTGCTGCCGTCGCCTCCCGAGGGTCCGCTGCTGCTGCCGTCGCCTCCCGAGGGTCCGCTGCTGCTACCGTCGCCTCCTGAGGGTCAGCTGCTGCTGCCGTCACCTGGGGTCGCCAGGGATCCTGCTTCGCCTGGGGTCGCCAGGGATCCTGCTTCGCCTGGGGTCGTTGAGGGTCCTGCTTCGCCTGGGGTCGCTACACTGTGGCCGAAGCCCCACGGAGGGGAGCTGCCGGCCATGAAGAAAGGGGGGGAGATCAGGAGACCAGCTCCCCTCGCAGCAGTTTCGCTGCTGGAGATCGTGTGGTCGGAGCCCCACGGAGGGGAAATGCCGGCCATGAAGAAGGGGGGGAAGGTAAGGAGACCAGCTCCCCCAGCCGCACTTTTGCGGCAGGATAGAGTGTGGCGGGAGCCCCGGAAGAGGGAGCTGCCGGCCACGAAGAATTGGGGGGTGCCGGACCTCCCACCATGGCCACCCCCATGGACACTGTGCTTCCCCCTATTCTGGGACTTTGAGACTGAGGGGGGAGGTGGCCATTTAGGCCATGTTGTGCTGCACACAAGGAGGGGAGGTGTGTGATGGGGTGCAGCCTATTTTGTGGTGGTTCTGTGTTTTTTGTATTGTTTAGAGTGGATGTGAGTGAGTTTGGGGTGTGGTTCAGTGAGTATGTGTGGAATGTGCCTGGGCTAATGAGGTGCGAATTGCCCAGTTAGCCCAGGCACCTGTATAAAAGGGAGTGGTTGGGTATGTTAGTAGGTGAGTGTTTGTAACAGAGAGAAGACGTGTGTTAGAGAGAGAGTGAGTGGGGTTTTTTGGGGTTTGTTTAAAGCCTGTTTTGTGTTTGTCTTTTTGGTTGGCCATCGTGCCTTTTTATTTGTGTTTTGTTAATTAAAATATTTTGGTTTCACTGCACTTTCTGTCTCTGAGTCTTCCCTCTGCTGCTATCCTGCCACAGGTACCAACAAATTTGAGCACGTCTGTATATATTTTTAAACCTGAAATGTATTTATAATATATTTTCTTAAACATGACATGTTGCTTAAATATATTTATAATATACTATAAATGATATTTATACATTTTATTTTTCTAAATTATATTCAAAATACATTGTAAATATGTTGTAAATAAATATATTCACATTAATATATTTAAACGTGTATGCAGTGTTTTCAAACAATATATTTATATATTGCATATAACGGGAGACTGCGACGGTCAGGCAGCACTAAATTTAAAACAACAAGGTTTCATAAGTTTATCCATGTACAGCAGATAAAAAAACAGACACTGTGATTTTAATTCGGTAAATAAGTTTATTCTTGACGGAACAAATATGGTCGTTAATCAATCTTTCTGCAGATACCGAAGTGTTCCAGATACCTCAGAAAAAATAACTGGGCTAAGCCTAGTATTTAGAAGAAAAAAAAGAGAGGTCAATAACAATCAAGGACACAATAGGCTGTTCATATTTTAAGTCACCTTATATTTAAACTGTATGCCCACCAATATGAAAAAAAGAATGAAATTGTAAAAATGTAATTCCAGTTTATTAGTGGATTTTTCTTTTTTTTACTTTCATTGCTCTATTTTCAGCAACAATTCCATAGCTATTAATGAATTTTTAATTGGAAGCAGTCGTTTCAGAAGAACAATGTTAGTAGGTCTACAGAGAAGCAGCCCAAACACTTGTTGTAATGCAAACAGCCTTTTAGCATATGTTGAAAGCTTTTCATTTTTCTACTTGAGTGTTTTATATATACTGAATTTTTACAAAATGTTGATATATTCCGTTTTGTTTAAAGATAGTAGTTATTTTTAAGTGAAATTGCGGAATTCCATTCCTTTCTTATTTATTTGCTTCATATCTGTTTGGTGGAACACATGCAAAATATGATGAGTGTCCAGGCACTTTACATGATGTAATATATTGTGAATACATTATATAATACATGTTTAGTAAATATATTGAATAATACATTTCTAAAAAATACATGAACAATATATTTTATATATTGTTACCTGAAATTATATTTTAAATATATTTAAAATATGTTTAAGCAAATACATTGTAAATTTATTTTCCATATGATGAAAATGGGCCAATTTTGTAATATGTTAAATATATTTTATATAACGTTACATACATAATACATATATTTTTCCATATATTTTATCATTCCCAAATACTATGAGTTTTATATGAATAATATGTTTACAAAAATATATTTAAAATATATATATATTTTTAGTATGGGCAAACAGATTAAAAAAAGTAATTGGAACTGTAGTACATATGGACCAAACATGTTGTATACCGGGTCGCTCCATTTTTGATAACCTGTTTTTTATTAGAGATTTTTTATCTGTAAATGATATTTGTGATTTTAATGTAGGAATGGTCTCCCTGGATCAAGAGAAGGCTTTCGATAAAGTCGACCACACCTACCTCTTTAAAACCCTGGGGGCTTTCAGATTCGGCCCTGGTTTTATCTCTTATATTCAGCTTTTATATTCCAACATTTTTAGTATTTTAAAGATCAACAATGGGCTGAGTCAGCCTTTCCCAGTGTGCAGGGCTGTGCCCTGTCTGGTATGCTGTACTAGTTGGTTATAGAGCCTCTGATGCACCAGCTGAGGGGCAGGCTGGGATGAGGGCACCCCTCCTGTCCTGGCTGAAGGGCTGGAATGGAACAGAACAGGCATTAAAGTGCTGGGGGTGTACCTCGGAACACAGAACTATATGAGAAGAAATAGGAAGTTCTGTTGGACAGGGTGATGGGGCGGCTGCAGAGGTGGAAGGGACTGCTGGCCCAACTGTCCTTCAGGGTCGGGTCCTGGTCATTAATAATCTGGTGGTCTCTAGCATGTGTCACAGTGCCTGGACCCACCCCGAGGCCTGGTGGAGGAGATCCAGAAAGTGCTGCTGGAGTTCTTTTGGAACGGGAGACACAATTTGAGGCCGGCAGTCCTGTACCGCCCCAGTGATGAAGGGGGGCAGGGGCTGGTCAGCATTGCCAGCAGGGTAGCAGCCTTCAGACTGCAGGCGGTACAGAGACTCATGTACACTGGGGAGGAGGCTCATTGGAAGAGGCTGGCCTGTTTCCTCCTCAATAGAATCGGGGGGCTGGGGTTAGGAAAACACCTGTTTTTAATTGAGAACACCGGTTTTTGTAAAGCAGGACTTCCCAGTTTTTATCAAAGTATTTTAAGTGCCTGGTAGCTGGTGAGGGTGGAAAGGGATGAAGAGTCCCTGACCGGGCAGGCCAGGAAAAAACAGCTGTCTGGTTCTGGAATGACCAGTGTGGTGGGTCAGTTTAGGGTGCTTGTGGTCAGCCAGATCAGAGTAGAGTTTGAGTATTTTAAACTGGTCAGTAATCTGGAGAGCTTCCAGGAGAGATGGTGTGTGGGAGACGCCCTGTGTGCTGTGAGTGAGGAGGGGGAGCTCCAGTTTAATTTCTAGTTTTGTTTTACAGTCTTTTTTATTCATTTGTTATTAATCTGGTTTTACAGTAAGAAAACACTGTTTGTTTATTTTTATGGTTTTCTATTCTGTATTGTTTTTTTATGATCCTTTTATTTGTTTAAAATATGTTAACTTGATTGTGTTTTGCCTTTTTGTATTTTAATGCCTTTTAATTGGAATGATTAATAAATTCTCTCTCTCTCTCTCTCTCTCTCTCTCTCTCTCTCTCTCTCTCTCTCTCTCTCTCTCTCTCTCTCTCTCTCTTGTGGGATTGTGGGAGGAGCCAGGTGGTGAGTGGAGCGCGGGAGTTGTGATTCAGTAGAGTCTAAACTTTTGCAATTATTTATTTATATATATTTATATTTTTGTGTTTTATGTAATATTTGTTTGTTTGTTTATCTGTCTATCGTAATAGTTTTAGTATATTTGTGAGTCGTTGTTGTTTGTGTAGCTGGTCGTAGATCAGCAGAAACGCCGATATGGTGTGTAGTTCAGGTGGAGGGGGGGTGCTGACTCGCCGGCACGGCTGCCGCTGTGTGCCTGATATCGGGGTGTCGGTGGAGGAATGCCTGGTAGCGGTAGGAGAGGTTGTGGGCTTTAATAAAATAAAGTCAGCTTCAAAGATGAATAAAGCTCTAGTCATCTTTTTAACTGATGTAGATTTGGTAAATAAGCTCGTGGAGGAGGGGTTTAGTGTGCAGGGGTCTTTTATTGAAGTTTCACCTTTAGTAACACCCGTAACCAAAGTAATACTGTCTAATGTCCCTCCCTTCTTAAAAAACGAGTTACTGGAAAGAGAGTTATCAAGATATGGAAAATTAATGTATCCCATTAAAACGATTCCTCTGGGATGTAAAAATCCCAGTGTAAAACATGTTTTGTCTTTTAGAAGACAGGCGTTCATTTTACAGCACAATCCTAATTTAACTATTGAAGTAGCGTGGAATTTTAATGTCGAGGGGACGAATTGTGTTGTTTTTGCCAGTTCTGATATAATGAGGTGTTTTAAATGTGGCGCTCAGGGACATCAAAGAAAGCAGTGTCCCAGAAACAGGGATCGGGCTGAAACAGAGCAGGATAATGGAGCTCCTGGCGGGGAGGAGGTCGGGGGCGATCGGGGAGAGCGGGAGGATGAGCAGCCCCCGGAGCCAGCAGAGCCCGGGTCAGCGGAGCCAGCAGAGCCCGGGTCAGCGGAGCCAGCAGAGCCCGGGTCAGCGGAGCCAGCAGAGCCCGGGTTAGCAGAATCAGCAGAGCCCGGGACAGTAAAGCCTGGGTCAGCGGAGTCCGAGTCAGCGGAGCCCGAGTCAGCGGTACCTGAAGCAGAGTTGATACAACTGAAAAGACACAGCCAAGCGAAAACAGCTTCGGGGCAAGAGGCTGGGCAAATTGATGAAGTGGTGGCGAAAAAAAAGAAAAAGAAAAACAAGCACTCTGAGGAAGGAGAGCCAAGGCAGGACTCTGGGTCTGTATCTGTGAGCAGCAGTGAGAAGACTCAGCCTCCCGGCGTGAAAGTTGCGGAGAGCGGAGGCGATCCACAACCGATGCCTGAGGAGGAACTGACGTCTTCCCCGGAGGCTGTGCCACCTTTCCCTGAAGGAGTCAGAAGCACAGATCTCCCCCAGTCTGGCTACAAGACAGGGGGCACTGAAGCTGAAGCTGTGGCTGTGGAGAGCGGCGAGGCCGCTGAAGAGGACGGGGCGGATGGCGAACAAGATGAGGGCATGTACGAGTCGGATGACGAGGGGCTCTCTGATTCCTAGTTAATCTCGGACGTCCCTGACAGCCAACCCGTCAGGAGAAAACTCTATACACTGCAGTACATTAACAACTTTCTCGACAGTACTAAAGGTAAGAGGGGAGTGGACATTAAAAGTTTTTTTCCCGATTTAAAATTGTTTTTACATTCTGCGCATATAGTCTCCAGGAAGTCTACGCTTGAGGAGCTAGATCAGCAGAAGAGGTACCGTTTAAAAAAAGTAGTGCAGACTGTAAAGAAAATGATGGTACGATCAAAAACTTTATTTTAAAATGGATTTTTTTAAAAAAAGGAACATTTTATTTTTTAGTGTTTGTTTTAACTTGATGGTCTTAAATATTTTATCCGCCATGGAAAAGTGTACTTTTATTTCTTTTAACGTTAATGGTTGTAGACAGTCTATTAAAAGAGCACAGTTATTTGAATTTTTAAAGCAGAAAAGGGCTGGGGTTGTGATGGTGCAGGAGACGCATATTGAACAGGAGAGTGAGGCGGTCTGGCTGTCAGAGTGAGGCGGTCAGGGTGTGTTCAGTCACGGCTCCAGCACCAGCGCGGGAGTAGCGGTGCTTTTTAAATCAGACCTGCCTGTCAGTGTACAGCACGTAGAAGAGATTGAGAAGGGGCGGCTTTTAAAAGTAGAGACACAAATAGCTGGTTTTAACTTTACTTTTATAAATATTTATGCACCAAATACGGGAAGAGACAGAATTTTATTGTTTAACAAGTTGAAACAAACTATTTTAAAATGCAGTAATAATGACGTATTAGTGGTTGCGGGTGATTTTAACTGCACTATAGATTTTACTAAAGATAGGAATACTGAAGAGCCACATCCTCAATCCTCCAGAGAGCTGACTGCAGTTTTACAGTCCGGTGACCTGGTTGACGTTTGGAGGTGTCTGCACCCTCAAGCCCGACAGTACACCTGGTCCCAGTCCCGTAACAACTATACATCTAGAGCACGACTGGATCAGTTTTATTCATTTCGTTGTCACCTCAATTTTTTTGTAGGGGCAAGCATTATTCCTAACAGTCTATCGGACCACCACTGCCTGTTAGTCAGTGTACTTATTCCAACTGAAGGACACAAATCTTCTTATTGGCATTTCAATATTCAATTATTAAAAGACTGTAAATTTGGAAAAGTTTTTAAAGAGTTTTGGAAAGTTTGGCAAAATCAAAAAAACAATTATCAAGATTTAAGGCAGTGGTGGGACATTGGGAAAAAGCAAATTCGAATTTTTTGTCAGCAGTACACCCTGGAGGCTACCAGGTCACTGGACAAGGCAGTCAGGGAGTTAGAGAGAGACATTCTAAACATAGAGAATAATGGGGATCTCTCTAATGAGCAAACCTTTCAAAAAATAAAAGAGAAAAGACATGTGTTGGGCAGCTTGCTGGAGGAGAAGGTGAAGGGGGCGTTGGTGCGTTCTCGCTTCGTGGCGCTGAGGGACATGGATGCACCCACTTCCTTCTTCTTTGGCCTGGAGAAGAAGAGAGCATACAGCCAGCAGCTGAGGTGTGTGCGGACGCCCTGCGGCAGAGAACTACACAGCAGAGAGGAGATCAGTGAGGCGGCTGTGCAGTTCTACAAGCAGCTGTTCACAAAAGAACAGTGTGATCAAGATGACACAGAGACCCTGCTCCAGGATCTACCTAGCCTGAGCAAAGAGGAGCAGGGTGGACTGGACAAAGAGCTGACCTTTGAAGAACTGACCATTGCGATGACACAGCTCTCCAGCGGGAAGGCGCCTGGGATAGATGGCCTCCCCGCTGAGTTTTTCAAACATTTCTGGACAGTGATCGGGGAGGACTTCTTCCAGGTGCTGAAGGAAAGTCTGGAGAGAAAAGAACTGCCTCTCAGCTGCCGCAGGGCAGTGATCACACTGCTGCCTAAGAAAGGAGACCTCTGCCTTTTAAAGAACTGGAGACCTGTTTCGCTGTTATGTGCTGATTCGAAAATAATTTCCAAGTGTATCGCAAATAGGGTTAAGAAATGTATAGGTACTGTAATACATAGGGATCAAACATATTGTATCCCAGGAAGATCTATTTTTGATAACCTGTTTTTAATTAGAGATTTTTTAACCCTGAGTGAAACATGTCATTTTAATGTGGGATTGGTCTCCCTTGATCAGGAGAAGGCTTTTGATAGGGTCGACCACACCTACCTTGTGAAAGTCCTGAGAGCCTTCGGGTTTGGCCCTGTTTTTATTTCTTACATAGAGCTTTTATACTCAAATGTTTTTAGTGTCTTAAAGATTAATAACGGGTTGAGCAAACCTTTCTCGGTGAGCAGGGGCATTAGACAGGGCTGCTCTCTGTCGGGCATGCTGTATTCATTGTCTATAGAGCCACTGTTGCATCTTCTGAGGGGCAGGTTGTCTGGCTGGGCAGTGCCTGCCTCACCCGTCCCTGTCTCTGTGAAAGTATCAGCTTACGCTGATGATGTGAACGTGTTTGTGTGCAGTGATGGGGACGTCCAGGTCCTGGAGGAGAGCTTGGCAGTGTTTCAGAGAGCATCTTCAGCACGGATAAACTGGGAAAAATGCAACACCTTTCTGTCAGGCAGCTGGCAGGAGGGGCGTCCCCCCATGCTGCCTCAGGCCCTGCAGTGGGATCGGACTGGGATTAAGGTGCTGGGGGTGTTCTTTGGGACAGAGCTTTTCATGCAGAGGAATTGGGAGGGCCTGGTGGATAAGGTGAAGGGGCGGCTGCTCAGCTGGCAGGGGCTGCTGGCTCAGCTGTCATTCAAGGGGAGGGTCCTGGTCATCAATAATTTGGTGGCCTCTATGTTATGGCACAAGGTGGTGTGCCTGGACCCTCCACGGGGAATGGTAGAGGAAATTCAGAGAGTACTGCTGGATTTCTTCTGGAGCGGGAGACATTGGTTGAGGCCGGCAGTCCTGTACCTCCCCTCTGATGAAGGGGGGCAAGGCCTGGTCAGCATTGCCAGCAGGGTGGCAGCTTTCAGACTGCAGGCAGTGAAGAGGCTCCTGTACGCCGAGGAAGGGGCTCACTGGAGAGAGATCGCTTTTTATTTTCTGAGACGGGTAGGAGGAATGGGGTTAGATCGCAGCTTGTTTTTAATTGATTTCTCCAGGCTAGACAAGACAGGTCTCCCCTCTTTTTATGTGAATGTTTTTAAAGTGTGGCAGACAGTAAGCGTGGAGAGGGAGGAGGGGTCGGTGACAGGTCAGTCTCTACTGGAGGAACCCCTCTTTTTTAATCCCCTTTTTCCCATTCAGTTTTTTCAGTCGGGGGCACTGTGTACCAGTTTTGTCAGGGCTGGTGTAACCCGACTGGCTCACCTGATCGTGTCAGGAACCCCCTGTTGGATCTCAGCAGCTCAGCTGGCTAGGCGGCTGGGCTGGCCTCCGAGTGCCTGGCTGGCTGAGAAGATGATTCATGAGCTGAAGAACTCTCTCTCACCAAAGCTCAAGGAGGCTTTGGGGGAGGGAATAGCTGGGGGGCCTGATCAGGGAGGGGACCCCTTTTTTCCCACAGTTTTTTTATCCCCAGGTTTAGGTGAGGAAGAGGGTAGGGATGGAGAGAGAATAAGGAAAATGGAGGGAGTTAAAAATATAGCACTCCAAGAAGCAGAGGGGAAAAAACTATACAAGCTGCATGTTAAAACAGTCCAGTCCAGCCACCTAAAAGGGACTGTGGACACAAAATGGAGAAGCCATTTGCAGGTAGCAGAAGAGAGACAGCCAGTATGGAGGGTGCTGTATAAACTGCCTTTAAGCAAGAGAGCAGGGGACCTGCAGTGGAGGATCCTGCACTGTGCCGTATCTACCGGAAGGTTCCTCCACAGAGTGGACCCCAGCATCAGTGCTGAGTGCTGCTTCTGTGGGGAGGAGGAGACCGTGTTCCACACATTCACTGACTGTGTCAGGCTGGGGTTGCTCTTTCACCTCTTGCAGGGGCTCCTGCAGATCCTTGGGGTGTTTTTCAGCAAAGATACTTTTATTTTTGGGTTCCCCTATAGTTTTAAAAATAGGGATAGGTGTGTTTTAATTAATTTTATTTTAGGGCAGGCAAAATTGGCCATTTTAAAATCTCGGAAAAATAAGATTTTAGAGGCAGGGCTAGCAGATGCTGCCAGATTATTTCGTATTTTAGTTGTCAGCCGGGTAATGGTGGATTTTAACTATTTTAAAATGGTCAGTAACCTGGAGGGCTTTCAGGAGAGGTGGTGTGTGGGAGACGCCTTGTGCTCATTGAGTGAGGAGGGAGAGCTGCTGTTTAATTTCTAGTTTGAATTTATTTTTGTTTTATTGTTTTTACAGTGTTTTTATCACTTTACTGTTTTTACAGGAAAACACTGTTTAGTTTTTTAATATTGGCTTTTTGTGTTTTATTTATATTTTATGATCCTTTTATTTGGTTAAAATCTGGTTTTAAAGGAGAACATGATGTTGTTTTTTAGGATTTTATGCTGATGCTCTGGGGAGGTTTCGGCTGTTCCCAGGAGCCAGAAAGTATCTTTATCGTGTTTTACCTTATTATTGTTATTGAATGGATTTTAATTGGAATGGTTTAATAAAGGATCTTAAAAGTTTCTCTCTCTCTCTCTCTCTCTCTCTCTCTCTCTCTCTCTCTCTCTCTCTCTCTCTCTCTCTCTCTCTCTCTCGGATTGTGAGCCAGGTGGTGAATGGAGCACAGGAGTTGTGATTCAGGAGAGTCTAAGCTTTTGCAATTATATATATATATATATATATATATATATATATATATATATATATATATATATATATATATATATATATATAATCTCTACAGTACTGTGCAAAAGTTTTAGGCAGGTGTGAAAAAATGCTGTAAAGTAAGAATGCTTTCAAAAATAGACATGTTAATAGTTTATATTTATCAATTAACAAAATGTAAAGTGAGTGAACAGAAGAAAAATCTACATCAAATCAATATTTGGTGTGACCACCCTTTGCCTTCAAAACAGCATCAATTCTTCTAGGTACACTTGCACACAGTTTTTGAAGGAACTCGGCAGGTAGGTTGGCCCAAACATCTTGGAGAACTAACCACAGTTCTTCTGTGGATTTAGGCAGCCTCAGTTGCTTCTCTCTCTTCATGTAATCCCAGACAGACTCGATGATGTTGAGATCAGGGCTCTGTGGGGGCCATATCATCACTTCCAGGACTCCTTGTTCTTCTTTACGCTGAAGATAGTTCTTAATGACTTTCGCTGTATGTTTGGGGTCGTTGTCATGCTGCAGAATAAATTTGGGGCCAATCAGATGCCTCCCTGATGGTATTGCATGATGGATAAGTATCTGCCTGTACTTCTCAGCATTGAGAAGACCATTAATTCTGACCAAATCCCCAGCTCCATTTGCAGAAATGCTGCCCCAAACTTGCAAGGAACCTCCACCATGCTTCACTGTTGCCTGCAGACACTCATTTGTGTACTGCTCTCCAGCCCTTCGGCGAACAAACTGCCTTCTGCTACAGCCAAATATTTCAAATTTTGACTCATCAGTCCAGAGCACCTACTGCCATTTTTCTGCACCCCAGTTCCTGTGTTTTCGTGCATAGTTGAGTCGCTTGGCCTTGTTTCCACGTCGGAGGTATGGCTTTTTGGCCGCAAGTCTTCCATGAAGGCCACTTCTGACCAGACTTCTCCAGACAGTAGATGGGTGTACCAGGGTCCCACTGTTTTCTGCCAATTCTGAGCTGATGACACTGCTGGACATCTTCCGATTGCGAAGGGAAGTAAGTATGATGTGTCTTTCATCTGCTGCAGTAAGTTTCCTTGGCCGACCACTGCGTCTACGGTCCTCAATGTTGCCCGTTTCTTTGTGATTCTTCAAAAGAGCTTGGACAGCACATCTGGAAACCCCTGTCTGCCTTGGAATTTCTGCCTGGGAGAGACCTTGCTGATGCAGTATGACTACCTTGTGTCTTGTTGCTGTGCTCAGTCTTGCCATGGTGTATGACTTTTGACAGTAAACTGTCTTCAGCAACCTCACCTT
The DNA here is from genome assembly GCF_902713425.1 of Acipenser ruthenus. NCBI lineage: Eukaryota > Metazoa > Chordata > Actinopteri > Acipenseriformes > Acipenseridae > Acipenser > Acipenser ruthenus. Next base: position 28,636,000 of record NC_081195.1, read on the forward strand.
GTTAGCTGAGTTTGGCTGTTCCTCACACAGTTTTATTCCTCCTACACAGCTGTTTCTGTTTCATTTAATGATTGTGTTTCAACCTACATATTGAATTGATGATCATTAGCACCTGTTTGGTATAATTGTTTAATCATACACCTGACTATATGCCTACAAAATCCCTGACTTTGTGCAAGTGTACCTAGAAGAATTGATGCTGTTTTGAAGGCAAAGGGTGGTCACACCAAATATGGATTTGATTTAGATTTTTCTTCTGTTCACTCACTTTGCATTTAAGTTAATTGATAAATATAATCTATTAATATGTCTATTTTTGAAAGCATTCTTACTTTACAGCATTTTTTCACACCTGCCTAAAACTTTTGCACAGTACTGTATATATATATATATATATATATATATATATATATATATATATATATATATAGACATGCTCAAATTTGTTGGTACCCCTCCACAAAAAACGAAGAATGCACAATTTTCTCTGAAATAACTTGAAACTGACAAAAGTAATTGGCATCCACCATTGTTTATTCCGTATTTAATAGAAATCAGACTTTGCTTTTGATTTTTTATTCAACATAATATTGTAAATAATAAAACAAATGAAAATGGCATGGACAAAAATGATGGGACCGCTAACCTAATATTTTGTTGCACAACCTTTAGAGGCAATGACTGCAATCAAACGTTTTCTGTGGCTCTCAATGAGACTTCTGCACCTGTTAACAGGTAGTTTGGCCCACTCTTCCTGAGCAAACTGCTCCAGCTGTCTCAGGTTTGATGGGTGCCTTCTCCAGACTGCAAGTTTCAGCTCTTTCCATAGATGTTCGATAGGATTCAGATCAGGACTCATAGAAGGCCACTTCAGAATAGTCCAATGCTTTGTTCTTATCCATTCTTGGGTGCTTTTAGCTGTGTGTTATGGGTCATTATCCTGTTGGAGGACCCATGACCTGCGACTGAGACAGAGCTTTCTGACAGTGGGCAGTACGTTTCGCTCCAGAATGCCTTGATAGTCTTGAGATTTCATTGTGCCCTGCATAGATTCAAGGCACCCTGTGCCAGGCGCAGCAAAGCAGCCCCTAAACATAACCGAGCCTCCTCCATGTTTCACTGTAGGTATGGTGTTCTTTTCTTTGAAAGCTTCATTTTTTCGTCTGTGAACATAGAGCTGATGTGACTTGCCAAAAAGCTCCAGTTTTGACTCATCTGTCCAAAGGACATTCTCCCAGAAGGATTGTGGCTTGTCAATATGCATTTTAGCAAATTCCAGTCTGGCTTTTTTATGTTTTTCTGTCAAAAGTGGAGTCCTCCTGGGTCTTCTTCCATGGAGCCCACTTTCGCTCAAAAAGCGACGGATGGTGTGATCAGAAACTGACGTACATTCACCTTGGAGTTCAGCTTGTATCTCTTTGGCAGTTATCCTTGGTTCTTTTTCTACCATTCGCACTATCCTTCTGTTCACTCTGGGGTCGATTTTCCTCTTGCGGCCGCGCCCAGGGAGGTTGGCTACAGTTCCATGGACCTTAAACTTCTTAATAATATTTGCAACTGTTGTCACAGGAACATCAAGCTGCTTGGAGATGGTCTTGTAGCCTTTACCTTTACCATGCTTGTCTATTATTTTCTTTCTGATCTCCTCAGACAACTCTCTCCTTTGCTTTCTCTGGTCCATGTTCAGTGTGGTGCACACAATGATACCAAACAGCACAGTGACTACTTTTCTCCATTTAAATAGGCTGAATGACTGATTACAAGATTGGAGACATGTGTGATACTAATTAAAGAAACTAATTAGTTTGAAATATCACTATAATCCAATTATTTATTATCTTTTCTAAGGGGTACCAACAAATGTGTCCAGGCCATTTTAGAATATCTTTGTAGAATAAGCAATAATTCATCTCTTTTCACAGCTTCTTTGCTTTATTCTATGACATACCAAAGGCATGTAAGTATACATGATAAAATAGCTTTTAATTTCATCACTTTTCAGGAGGAATGAAGCATTATTTCAATGAGCTGTAAGGGTACCAACAAATTTGAGCATGTCTGTATATATATATATATATATATATATATATATATATATATATATATATATATATATATATATATATATATATAGTAATAAGGTCATACAGGGTCATTATGTGAGCCAGTGCCTGTCAAAGTATCTTTTCCCAGTGAAGCATTATCAGAGCCACTAGAGGGTGCTCTCAACATTATTATTATTATTATTATTATTATTATTATTATTATTATTATTATTATTATTATTATTTATTTCTTAGCAGACGCCCTTATCCAGGCCGACTTACAATCGTAAGCAAATACATTTCAAGTGTTACAGTACAAGTAATACAATAAGAGCAAGATAAATACAATGACTTTTGTTCAAGCAAAGTACAAGTGTGACAAAATACAATTCAATAATACAGCAGATAACAGTGATAGTTACATCAGGATATGATTAAATACAAAATACTACAGATTAAACACTTGGCAGATTACAGTATTCTGAAGTACAGGATTAAATGCAGTAAAATAGGGGGCAGATAAGAGCAAATAAAGTGCATTTAAATGAAGGGTGATAGTGTCCCAGGATACAAACAAAGGAGTTCTACAGGTGCTGTTTGAAGAGGTGAGTCTTAAGGAGGCGCCGGAATGTGGTCAGGGACTGGGCAGTCCTGACATCTGTGGGAAGGTCATTCCACCACTGCGGAGCAAGGGTGGAGAAGGAGCGGGCTCTGGAGGCAGGGGACCGTAGAGGAGGTAGAGCCAGTCTTCTAATGCAGGCGGAGCGGAGAGGTCGAGTGGGGGTGTAGGGAGATATGAGGGTCTGCAGGTAGCTGGGTGCAGTCTGGTCAAGACATCTGTAGTACAAGAGTCTTGAAATGGATGCGAGCGGTGATCGGGAGCCAGTGGAGTGAGTGGAGTAGTGGAGTAGCGTGGGAGAAGCGAGGCAGAGAGAACACCAGGTGGGCAGCGGACTTCTGGATGAGCTGGAGCGGACGGGTGGCGGACGCAGGGAGGCCAGCCAGGAGGGAGTTGCAGTAGTCTAGGCGGGAGAGTACCAAGGCCTGGACCAGGAACTGGGTGGCATAGTTGGTGAGGAAGGGTCGGATTCTTCGGATGTTGCTCAGGAAGAATCGGCAAGTGCGTGCCAGAGTGGAGATGTACTGGGAATAAGAGAGGCAGGGGTACAGGGTGACTCCGAGGTTCTTAGCAGAGGAGGATGGAGAGAGTGTGGTAGATTCCAGAGGAACAGAGATAGAGAGATCAGAGGAGGGGGAGGAAGAGGGAAAGAAAAGGAGGTCAGATTTAGAGAGGCTGAGTTTGAGGTGATGCGAGTGCATCCAGGAGGAAATAGCAGACAGACAGGTAGAGATACGGGAGGAGGTGGTGGAGTCAGAGGTGGGGAAGGAGAGGAAAATCTGAGCATCATCAGCATAGAAATGGTATGAGAAACCATAGGATGCGATGAGGGGGCCCAGGGAGTGGGTGTAGAGAGAGAACAGGAGAGGACCCAAGACTGACACTTGTGGGACTCCTGTTAAGAGAGGGTGAGGTGTGGAGGTTGCTCCACGCCAGGTTACCTGGTAAGTGCGGTTGGAGAGGTAGGAGGAGAACCAGGCCAGAGCAGTGCCAGAGATCCCCAGGTCAGCGAGAGATGATAGTAGAATTATAGGATGAGGTAATGCTTATTGGATTGAATTATTGTTGACATCTGCTGGTAGTTTGACAATTCTGAGCCCTATAAATGGGACAGGTTTTACCGAGCTGAGAGAGGAAGACTGGGTGTGGTACTGTGAGGAGTGAGATTGTTGTTAATCAAAAGAGAAGGGAACGCTGTGAAGTTGGGTGGTTTTTTGTTGCTTGTTTAACTGCACTGGGTAAACAGCTTAGCTGTCCCAGGTGGTTGGTATGGCCTCCGGCCTATAAAGTATAGTTTGCATCGTCTTATAAAGATAGGTTTGTGTTTGTTTTCTTCTGTTTGTGTTTTCTTTATTTTTGCAACCTGCCTTCAAAATAAAGGGCATCGCGGGTGTCATTACACCCTATCTGAAGTTGCCAGTCTGTGTTAACTTAAATATTTTAGCAGCTGTGGAAAAGTCTATTTTTATTTCCTTTAACGTTAATGGCTGTAGACAGACTTTTAAAAGAGCACAGTTATTTGATTTTTTAAAGCTGAAAAGGGCTGGGGTTGTGTTGCTGCAGGAGACACACACTGAGCAGGAGATTGAGGCAGTCTTGCTGTCAGAGTGGGGATGTCAGTGTGTGTTCATTCACAGCTGCAGCACAAGCGTGGGAGTAGTGGTGCTTTTTAAATCAGACCTGGGTGTCAGAGTGGGGAGGTCAGTGTGTGTTCAGTCACGGCACCAGCGTGGGAGTACTGGTGCTTTTTGAATCAGACCTGGCTGTCAGAGTGGGGAGGTCAGTGTGTGTTCAGTCACGGCTGCAGCACAAGCGTAGGAGTAGTGGTGCTTTTTAAATCAGACCTGGGTGTCAGAGTGGGGAGGTCAGTGTGTGTTCAGTCACGACACCAGCGTGGGAGTAGCGGTGCTTTTTAAATCAGACCTGGGTGTCAGTGTAAAGCAAGTAGAAGAGTTTGAGAAAGGACGGCTTTTAAATGTACAAACACATTTATTTATTTTTATTTATTTAGTTACATTTTTATAGCGCCTTTAGCCAAGGCGCTTTACAAGTTTAAACAAAGCGGTACAATCAAGGAAAATGGATGAAAAAAAATGTAAGTTTATTGAGCTAGGGTGGGGAAACAGAATAGTTGCTTGAATGAAAGCAGAGGCCCAGAGGCTAGGTCAGGTTCAGGAAAGCAGGGTTATAACAGGAGATCAGGGTCCAGAAGTAGCAGTAGGGTGGGCTAGGGAGAAGAGATGATTTTTGAGGGAGGAGTGGAAACTACGCAATGTGGGTGACTGTTTTATGATGAGTGGGAGTCTATTCCAATGAAGGGGAGCAAGAAGGGAAAAGGAACGGAAACAGATTGGGCACAGTGCGAGGGTGGGACAGAGAGGAACAAAAGTGACTGGGAGTGTAAGGGAAGTGAGGGAATATAGTAGGTAACCAACACAGCCAGATAAGGTGGAGCAAGACCTTGGAGAGATTTATACACAAGGGTCAGGAATTTGAACAGGCAACGATAATAAACAGGGAGCCAGTGAAGCTGGAGGAGGGGGGGGGGGGGAGTATGAAAGGAGTGGGGGAGGTTAAATATGATACGGGCAGAGGCGTTTTGAATTTGTTGGAATGGAGTAAAAGCGTAAAAGGGGAGGCCAAGGAGGAGGGAATTACAATAGTCAAGATGGGTGAAGATGAGACTGCAAATTTGGAAATATTTTTAAAGAGTTTTGGAAAATCTGGCAAAAACAAAAGAATAAGTATCAAGATTTAAGGCAGTGGTGGGACATTGGGGAAAAAACAAATTCAAATTATTTGTCAGCAGTACACCCTGGAGGCAACCAGGTCGCTGGACAAAGAAGTCAGGGAGTTAGAGAGAGACATTCTTAATTTAGAAAATAACGAAGATCACTCTAATGAGCAAACCTTCCAAAAAATAAAAGAAAAAAGAAATGTGCTGGGCAGCAGAGAGGAGAACAGTGAGACAGCTGAGGTGTGTGCGGACGCCCTGCGGCAGAGAACTACACAGCAGAGAGGAGATCAGTGAGGCAGCTGAGGTGTGTGCGGATGCCCTGCGGCAGAGAACTACACAGCAGAGAGGAGATCAGTGAGGCAGCTGAGGTGTGTGCGGATGCCCTGCAGCAGAGAACTACACAGCAGAGAGGAGATCAGTGAGGCAGTTGAGGTGTGTGCGGACGCCCTGCAGCAGAGAACTATACAGCAGAGAGGAGATCAGTGAGGCAGCTGAGGTGTGTGCGGATGCCCAGCGGCAGAGAACTACACAACAGAGAGGAGATCAGTGAGGCAGTTGAGGTGTGTGCGGACGCCCTGCAGCAGAGAACTACACAGCAGAGAGGAGATCAGTGAGGCAGCTGTGCAGTTTTACAAGCAGCTATTCACTAAAGAACAGTGTGATCCTGATGACACAGAGACCCAGCTCCAGGATCTACCCAGCCTGAGTGTGGAGCAGAGAGGACTGGATACAGAGCTGACCTTCGAGGGATTGATCACTGCAATGACACAGCTCTCCAGCGGGAAGGCGCCTGGGATAGACGGCCTCCCCGCTGAGTTTTTCACACATTTCTGGGCAGTGATCGTGGAGGACTTCTTCCAGGTGCTGAAGGAGAGTCTGGAGAGAAAAGAACTGCCTCTCAGCTGCCGCAGGGCAGTGATCACACTGCTGCCCAAGAAAGGAGACCGCTGCCTTTTAAAGAACTGGAGACCTGTTTCGCTTTTATGTGCAGATTCGAAAATAATATCTAGAAATCTTGCAAATAGGCTTAAAAGGTGTTTAAGTACAGTAATACACAAAGATCAAAGTTATTGTATCCCAGGAAGATCTATTTTTGATACCCTGTTTTTAATTAGAGTGTTTTTAACTTTGAGTGAAACATGTAATTTTAATGTGGGATTGGTCTCCCTTGATCAAGAGAAGGCTTTCGATAGGGTCGACCACACCTACCTTGTGAAAGTCCTAACAGCCTTCGGGTTTAGCCCTGTTTTTATTTGATACAAAGAGCTTTTATACTCAAATGTTTTTAGTGTTTTAAAAATTAATAATGGGTTGAGCAAACCTTTCTCAATGAGCAGGGGCATTAGACAGGGCTGCTCTCTGTCTGGCATGCTGTATTCATTGACTATAGAGCCACTGTTGCATCTTCTGAGGGGCAGGTTGTCTGGCTGGGCAGTGCCTGCCTCACCCGTCCCTGTCTCTGTGAAAGTATTGGCCTATGCTGATGATGTGAACGTGTTTGTGTGCAGTGATGGGGACGTCCAGGCCCTGAAGGAGAGCTTGGCAGTGTTTCAGAGAGCATCGTCAGCACGGATAAACTGGGCAAAATGCAACACCTTCCTGTCAGGCGGTTGGCAGGACGGGGGGCCCCCCACACTGCCTCAGGCCCTGCAGTGGGACAGGACTGGGGTTAAGGTGCTGGGGGTGTTCTTTGGGACAGAGCTATTCATGCAGAGGAACTGGGAGGGCCTGGTGGATAAGGTGAGGGGGTGGCTGCTCAGCTGGCAGGGGCTGCTGGCTCAGCTGTCATTCAAGGGGAGGGTCCTGGTCATCAAACATTTGGTGGCCTCGATGTTATGGCACAGGCTGACGTGTCTGGACCCTCCACGGGGAATGTTAGAGGATATTGCTGGATTTCTTCTGGAGAGGGAGACACTGGCTGAGGTCGGCAGTTCTGTACCTCCCCACTGATGAAGGGTGGCAAGGCCTGGTCAGCATTGCCAGCAGGGTGGCAGCCTTCAAACTGCAGGCAGTGAAAAGGCTCCTGTACGCTGAGGAAGGAGCTCACTAGAGAGAGAAAGCCTTTTATTTTCTGAGAAAAGCAGGAGGAATGGGGTTAGATCAGAGCCTGTTCTGAATTGATTTTTCCAGGTTAGATAAGACAGATCTCCCCTCTTTTTACGTGAATGTTTTTAAAATGTGGCAGACAGTAAGAGTGGAGAGGGAGGAGGGGTCTCTAGAGGAGCCCCTCTTCTTTAATCCCCTTTTTTCCATTCAGTTTTTTCAGTCGGGGGTGCTGTGTGCCAGTTTTGTCAAGGCTGGTTTAACCCGACTGGCCCAACTGATCGGGTCCGGCCACCCCTGTTGGATCTCAGCGGCTCAGCTGGCCGGACGGCTGGGCTGGTGCTCGGAGAGGCTGGCTGAGAGAATGATTAATGAGCTGAAGAACTCTCTCCCCCCCGAAACTCAAGTTCTCAGATTTAGGTGAGGAAGAGGGTGGGGAAGGAGCGAGAATAGGGAAAGTGGAGAGAGTTAAAAATATAGCTATCCACACAGCATAGGGGAAAAAACTAAATGAGCTGCATGTTAAAACAGTCCAGCCCAAGCAGCTAAAAGGGCTTGTAGACACAAAGTGGAGAAGCCATTTACAGGTAGCAGAAGAAAGAGAGCCAGTGTGGAGGGTGTTCTACAAACTGCCCTTAACTAAAAGAGTAGGGGACCTGCAGTGGAGGATCCTGCACTGCGCCGTGTCTACAGGATGGTTCCTCCACAGAGTGGACCCCAGCATCAGTGCTGAGGGCTGTTTCTGTGGGGAGGAGGAGACAGCATTCCACACGTTCAGTGACTTTGTCAGGCTGGGGTCATTCTTTCATCTCTTGCAGGGGCTCCTGCAAGCTTTTGGGGTGACTTTTAGCAAGGAGATTTTTATTTTTGGGTTCCCCTATAGTTTTAAAGCAAGGAATAGGAGTGTTTTAATTAACTTTATTTCAGGGCAGGCAAAATTGGCCATTTTAAAATCCAGGAAAAATAAGATTTTAGAGGCAGGACTAACAGACGTTGTCCGATTTGTTTCGTTTTTTAGCAATCAGCCAGGTGGATTTTAATTATTTTAAATTGGTCAGTAACCTGGAGGGCTTTCAGGAGAGGTGGTGTGTGGGAGACGCCTTGTGCTCATTGAGTGAGGAGGGAGAGCTGCTGTTTAACTTCTAGTTTTAATTTATATTTGTTTTTATTGTTTTACAGTGTTTTTATTACTTTACTATTAATCTGTTTTTACAATGCCCGACAATGAAGTTTCCGTGGAGGACGTTCTGTTATCGGTCGGTAAGTCAGTTGGTTTTAACAATATAAAATCTGCTTCACGTATGAATAAGGCCATTGTTGTGTTTTTAAATCAAGAAACACTGGTAAATAAGATTGTAGAGGAAGGATTTACTGTCAATGGTGCTTTTATTTCTGCTTTACCTCTTTCAACTCCTCTAAGGAAAGTGGTTTTATCAAATGTCCCCCTTTTAATCCAAATGTAGTGATTGAAAGAGAATTGGCAAGATATTGTAAAATCATGTCCCCGATTAGAATGATTCCGCTAGGCTGTAAGAACCCCGAGGTGAAACATGTGTTGTCGTTTCGTAGACAAGTGTTTGTATTGCCGCATAATCCGGGGCAGGATCTTAATGTAGCCTGGAGGTTTATTATAGAGGGTAAAGAGAGTGTTATTTTTGCAACCTCGGACACAATGAAATGTTTATATTGTGGCGAGGAAGGGCATATGAAGCAAGCCTGCCCTAAGCTCAGATCAGCGGCTGCGGCGGAGGGCAGCGCTGAAAGGCAGGGGGCTGGTCAGGCTGAGGGTGTTCGGGGAGCACAGGTGGAGGAGTCGGTGGAGACGCCCGTGCCTGCGCCCCGAGTTAAGAAGAGAATTGCTGCGGAGGAGCAGTCTACAGTAGCGGATCCTCCTACAGAGTCAACCGTACAGGAACCCCCTGCCGATCCGGAGGGGAGCTTTACTGCTGTGAGTAAAAAAAAGAAAATGCAGAAAAGATCTGAAGCAGTGGTCATGGGGGAGTCAATCTGGGGCCCTGTGGCGGCTCACAAAGGTAGCGGCGAGCCTCAACTCGCTGCTCCTGGGGAGCCGAGCCACGGCTCGCTGGTTGGTGGTGATGCGGGGTCTCAGCCCAGCGCTGCCGCTGTCGGAGAGTCGGGGCCGGGGGAGAGCGGCGGTGGTGACGGTGATCAGGCCGTGGCTGCGGAGCTTCCCCGTACAGGGAAGGAGGCTAGCGGCAGCGCTGGACTAGCATCCAGTGACGCCATAGCCCTGCCCTCAGCAGAGTCCTCATGGCTGGAGGAAGATGAGTCGGGAGCCAGAGAGGAGGATTCGGCCGAGGAATGGGAGGCGTTCGCGGGAGACAAGGATGAGGAAGGAGAGCTCTCTGACACCTCGATGCTCTCTGACACCCAGGTCAGTCAGCCCCCCAAAAAAGAAACTGTATTCTCTTGAACAGTTTATTAATTTTATGGATTGCACAAAGGGTAAAAGGGGAGTTGAAATTACACTTTTCTTTTCTGACTTGAAATTGTTTTTAGTCTCTGCTAATGTACTGTTAAGAAAAGCGAGTTTAGAGGAATTTGACAGGAAAAAGAGGTTTTGTTCGAAAAAGTTTGTAAGCACTGCTAGAAAAATGGATGAGCAATCGAAAGCTTTTACCCTTGTTTTTTGTATTTATTTATTGCCATTTTATTTTACTTCCTTTATGGATAAGTTTTCATTGAGTTCTTTAAATAAAAATGGTTGCCGTGATGATTTTAAGAAAGCTCAATTATTTCATTTTATTGAGTTTAAAAAAGCCAATTTTATTCTATTGCAGGAGACCCACTCTGACAGCAGCACTGAAGCGCACGGGCTGTCAGAGTGGAAGGGGAAGGTGATTTTAAGTCACGGCTCTAATGTTAGTGCGGGGCTGGCAGTTTTATTCTCTCCGGGGCTGGGAGTAGACGTGGTGTCTGTAGAGGAAGTTGTACAAGGGAGGCTTTTAAAAATTGAATTAAAATTAAATGGGGTTTTTATTTATCTTTTTAATATGTATGCTCCTAATTTGTATAAGGACAGGATTTTATTTTTTTTAAAACTCAACCAGATTTTAGAGAGGTGTGATCCAGAGCATTTTATTTTGGTGCGAAGGGATTTTAACTGTACGCTGGATTTTAATTATAACAGACATCATGATGAACCCAATCCCCAATCTGCGAGAGAGCTGGTTGAGTGCTGACAAAATTTGATTTAGTTGTCTGGAGAAATTTGCATAATCGATCTAAACAATATACTTGGATTAAATTAAATAATGGTCAATTGTCTGGAGCACAGTTAGATAGATTTTACACCCAAAAGCACCATCTTAATAGAATTATTGGCAGCAGTATTCATCCCACTAAACAGCACTCCAAATCCTGTTGGCACTTTAACATTAAATTATTACAAGACACACAGTTTAAAGAAATATTCAAACTATTTGGAGTAAGTGGAGAAAAGAAAAGGGTTGCTATTCTAATTTGAGACAGCGGTGGGATGTGGGGAAAATTAAAATTAAAATATTCTGTCAGCAATTCACCCAGAACATCACTAGTGAGTTGAATGCAGTGGCCAGCCAGCTAGAGAATGACATTTTAGAGCTTGAGAGAGAGCTGGGCGGTCGGAGCATGGAGGGGGCTTATTGTATCTTAAAAGAGCAGCAGTGTGGAGTAGTGGTTAGGGCTCTAGACTCTTGACCGGAGGGTCATGGGTTCAATCCCCGGTGGGGACACTGCTGCTGTACCCTTGAGCAAGGTACTTTACCTAGATTGCTCCAGTAAAAACCCAACTGTATAAATGGGTAATTGTATGTAAAAATAATGTGATATCTTGTAAGTCGCCCTGGATAAGGGCGTCTGCTAAGAAAGAAATTATTTAAAAGAGAGGAAACAGCACCTGGGCAGCCTGCTGGAGGAGAAGGTCAAGGGGTCCCTGGTAAGAGCAAGATTTGTGGAATTAAGAGACATGGACGCCCCCACGACCTTCTTCTTCAGCTTGGAGAAGAAAGAAGCTGAAAGAAAACAAATGCTTACACTGAGGCTGCCCGGGGGGAGAGAGGGCGCTTACACTGAGGCTGCCCGGGGGGAGAGAGGTCTCCAGCCCTGCGGAACTTCGTCAGGCCACGGTGACATTTTATTCAGATCCGTACCAGGCTGAGGGCTGCGACCAGCAGGAGACGGAGCGGCTGTTGGAAGGTCTCCCTCACCTGGGTGAGGAGGAAAGCCGCGGCCTGGACACCGTCATCACACTGGAGGAGCTCACAACCGCCGTCACACAGCTCTCCAATGGAACAGCACCTGGGCTGGATGGGCTGCCTGCTGAATTCTATAAACATTTCTGGAGTTGCATTGGAAATGATCTATACCAGGTGCTGAATGAATGTGTGGCGGAGGGAGAGCTGCCTCTGAGCTGCCGCAGGGCAGTACTGACTTTACTACCCAAAAAAGGAGACCTCTGTGAGCTGAAGAACTGGCGTCCTGTGTCGTTGCTGTGCTGCGATTATAAGGTCTTTTCGAAGCTCTGGCCAACCGTCTTAGGGAGTGTATGGGTACTGTGGTGCACAGTGACCGGACATACTGTGTACCAAAACGCTCAATTTTTGATAATTTGTTTTTAATCAGAGATCTTTTTAATGTATTTAAGCTTTTTAACTTAGATTTTGGGCTGATGTCGCTTGACCAGGAGAAGGCTTTTGACAGGGTAGACCATGGCTTTTTATTTCGCACCCTAGAGGCATTTGGTTTTGGTCCTGTTTTTATTTCTTATATTAAAATTTTATATTCTAATATTTTTAGCCTTGTCAAGATTAGTAATTGTCTGAGCCAGCCCTTCCCAGTGCAGAGAGGGATTAGACAGGGCTGCTCTCTGTGGGGGATGCTTTATGCCATCTCCATTGAACCGCTGCAACACTAGCTGAGGGAGCCTCTCGCTGGCCTGGCCATACCTGCCCTCCCCTCCACCCAGCCCATCCGTCTCTCAGCGTAGGCTGATGACCTGAATGTGTTTGTAACCAGTGATAAAGATGTGGCGGTGCTGGAGTCATGCATGAGGGGCTTTGAAAGAGCCTCCTTAGCGCGGGTGAATTGGGCCAAAAGTGGAGCGTTCCTGGCAGGGAGCTGGCTGAGAAAGTCCCCTCCTTCCCTGCCACAGATGCTGGAGTGGAACAGAACTGGACTAAAAGTGCTGGGGGTGTACTTAGGAACTGAGGCATTCATGCAGCGAAACTCGGAGGGGGTGCTGGAGAAGGTAGCAGGAAGGCTACAGAGCTGGCAGTTGCTGCTAAACCGCCTCTCCTTCAGGGGGAGGGTCTTTGTGATTAACAACTTGGTAGCGTCCATGCTGTGGCACAGATTAATGTGTCTGGACCCTCCCCCAGGGCTGCTGGAGCAGGTCCAGAAAAAACTAGTTAATTTTTTTTAGGATGGAAACCACGGGCTGAAACCAACAGTACTGTACCTGCCCCGAGATGAAGGAGGGCAGGGACTGATTGACATCCCCTCCCGAGTCACTGCGTTCAGATTGCAGGCAGCCCAGAGACTGCTGTACACCCCTGAGCTGAGCTGGAGAGGCATGGCTTAGACAGACAGCTGTTTTTAATGACCCAATAAAGTTATTAGAACTGAGCTGGAAAGCTTTTACAGTAACATGTTAAATGCCTGGGGGTTAATTAAGATTTTAAGGACAGATGAAAGCCTCTGTACATGTTTTATTTTTGAGGAGCCTTTGTTTTTTAATAGAATTTTTAACATTGATGCTTTTAATTCTAAACAGCTTTTTTTTAGTGTTTTTACAGGCCGGAGTCACCACCCTGGGTCACCTGGTAGATTGGACTGAGTGGTGATGGAAGAGTGGGGCCGAGTTAACTGCAGTGTTGGGCCTACACTCGGTGCGCTTCATAGAGAGGGTGTTGGGAGAGATCCGAGCCTTCCTGAACCCAGCAGCATTGGAGTTCGTGGCGTGGTGCTTCTCAGAGAGGCAGGCCCCGGAGCGTGAGCCTGATTTTCCCTCAGTGCTGCTCTCCCCTGCGCTGCCGGAGGAGGAGGAGGGGGGAGCGACATGGGATGCTGTTATCCCTGGATGAAAAAACCAACCTGCAGAGAAGAGGCAGCTGTACAGCACTGTGGTTAAGACCTGGCATGATCTCATACTTAACGACCTGAATGACACCAAGTGGAGGGCTCACCTGGCGATGGAGGAGTCTGTGCGGCCGTCCGGGAGGGTGCTGTACAAGCTGCCTCTGCCCAAGCGCTCCGGGGACCTGCAGTGGCGAGTGTTGCATGGTATTGTTGCCACGAACCGCTGGCTGAGCCGAGTTGACCCAGGTGTGGTGGAGCAGTACCCCTTCTGCCCCGCCGTGGAAACTGTGTTTCACCTTTTTACAGACTGCCCACGACTCCGGCCTTTTTTTATTTTTCTAGAAGGCCTGCTGATGAACCTCGGGGTGCATTTTACTAAAGAGTTATTAATTTTAAGTATTAAGTATTCTTTTAAATATCGTCATCGGTGTGCCCTGATTAATTTTCTCCTGGGTCAAGCGAAGCTGGCGATTTTAAAATCCCGTAAAACAGACTATCTAGCACTGGTATAGATGATGCCCTGTGTGTCTTTAGAGTTCTGGTTGTAACCAGGGTAAAAGTTGATTTTTCTTATTACAGCATGATGAATGACATGGATAATTTTATGATGAGGTGGTGTATTGAGGATGGGGTGTGTGCAGTGGGTGAAGATGGCATGCTAATTTTTAATTTTTTTAAATGTTTGTGTGTTTTTAGTTTTTTTTGCTATTTTTAGAATGTTTCAGTTATTTATCTGTGGTTTATTCTTGTTCTATTATGACCAGTGCTGGAATTTACTAGTTTTATTTATGTTACTTTAATGACTTGTTGTTTTTCTTTTGTGTTGTTCAATAAATGGATTTAAATTCAATTCTCTCTCTCTCTATGAGCATTGTGGGAGGTGCAAGCAGGGTTTGTGAGCTGTGTGAGATTGGTAGTGGTGATCTTATCGCCATTTACTTCTATATTTATTTATTATATATTTATTAAACGTTTTTTAAAAAGTTTTGTTTGTAATCTTAGTACTTTTTAAATGTTTTAGCCTGTGTGTGCTCAAAGATGGGCTCCCACTCCGGTGGGTTGGGGGGGCTTACTAGGCGCCACGGTTTTGAAAAGATCAAATCCGCCTCACGGATGAACAAAGCTATAGTCATTTTCCATAACCAAGAAAATCTGGTTAACAAAATTGTGGAAGATGGATTTATGTTGAATGATTCTTTGGTAACTGTAACACCATTATCTACGCCTCTTACCAAAGTAATATTGTCAAATATTCCCCCTTTTATTAATAATTCATTGACTGAAAGAAAAATTTCCAGATACGGTAAAATAATGTCACCGATCAAAATGATTCCCCTTGGATGTAAAAATCCAGAGATTAAACATGTCATGTCTTTTAGGAGACAAGTATTTGTACTGCTTGATAACCCGGAAAAAAGTTTAAATGTAGCTTGGCGTTTTAATGTAGAGGGCAGGGATTATGTTGTTTTTGCCAGCACTGAGATTTTTAAATGTTTTTCTTGCGGAGAACAGGGGCACCTTAAACGGACCTGCCCCAAGCTACAAACTGAAGCAGGACAAGTAGTCGTAGTGGTGACAGGGAGGTGGCCGGGGTTGTTCAGAGAGCGGAGGTGGAGGAGCCGCCGAGACCTGAGCCGCAGCCCCGGAGGAAGAGAGCGGAGGAGCCGGGTACCAGCGCGGCTGCAGCCGAACTGGGGGCTGCAGTGCCAGCCGACGCAGACAAGGAGGGGGTGTACACTGCAGTCATAAAAAAAGAAAACTTAAAAAAAGAACATCTCCTGCTGCTGCCTACCTAGCGACAGGTGAGGACGAGTCTGTGTGGGGGCCCCTTATGGACTCTCACGACAGCGGCGTAGGGTCTCAACCCTCCGCTGTGGTGGAGCCGAGTGCCGGGTCTGAAGGACAAGAGAAACGCGTCTCTCATCCCGCGGATCTCGTGTCTGAGGACCCGGTGCTGGAAGGGAGCGGTGTTGGGGGGGATAGCCTCGGGGCTCAGGCAGGCCCTGTTGGCGTTCCCCCCAGTGATGAGACTCCTCAGCCTGCTGGGTCGGTAGTGGAGATGCCGGCGGCTGATGGTGATTCTGCGGGCGAGGAGGAGGACGGATCGACGGGATCGGACGAGGATGGATGGGAGGACGGGCTCTCTGACACCTCGCAGCTCTCTGACATCACAGCCAGCCAAAGGGGGAAACTGTATTCACTGAAAGATATCAGAGACTTTCTTGAAAGACTTTCTTGGGCAGCAGTGTGGAGTAGTGGTTAGGGCTCTGGACTCCTGACCGGAGGGTTGTCGGTTCAATCCCCAGTGGGGGACACTGCTGCTGTACCCTTGAGCAAGGTACTTTACCTAGATTGCCCCAGTAAAAACCCAACTGTATAAATGGGTAATTGTATGTAAAAATAATGTGATTTCTGTATAATGTGAAATAATGTATAATGTGATATCTTGTTACAATTGTAAGTCGCCCTGGATAAGGGCGTCTGCTAAGAAATAAATAATAATAATAATAACAAAAGGTAAGAGGCGAGTAGACATTAAATCCATCTTCCCAGACCAGAAACTGTTTTTGTGTTCTGCAGACTTAATATTAGGGAAATCGTCTATAAATGAGTTTGAACAGAAAAAGAGGTTCAGGCTTAAAATATATGTCAGCTTAGTTCGGAAAACGTTAGCCGCATCTAAACATTTTTTATGGCTAATTTTATTAAGAACATTTTTATTTTAACGTGTTTGTTATTTTTGAATAATCTATTTTTATCAATGGAGAAAATTATTTTAGGCTCTTTTAACGTGAACGGGTACAGGGATTTTAATAAAAAAAAACACAATTAATTGATTTTTTAAACAGCAAGCGTTCAAACGTGATTTTATTGCAGGAGACACACTCGGACAGCAGTAATCAGTCTCACTGGCAGTCTGAGTGGAGGGGAGACTGTATTTGAAGCCACAGTTCTAATTTTAGTGCTGGGGTTGCTGTTTTATTTTCTCCAGGATTTGGGGCAGATATTTTATCTATTGAGGAGATTATTCAAGGTCAACTTTTAAAAGTACAGATAAAACACGTGCGCCAAATGTTGGGGAGGAGAAGATTTTATTTTTTAAAAAGCTCAGTCAGGTACTCAGGGGTTGCAGTATGGATACTTTCCTCGTGGTGGGGAGAGATTTTAATTGTACTATGGATATCAATAAAGATTGAAACCACGGGGAACCCCATCCCCAATCTGTCAGGGAGCTGGCCACTCTATTAAAAACTTTTGACCTGGTGGACATTTGGAGGATTTTTCAACCCACAAGTAGACAATATACCTGGATCAAATGTAATCAAAATCAGCTGTCAGGGGCACGCCTGGATAGGTTCTATACTCCACAACAGCATATTAACAAATTCACTAGTAGTAGCATACAGTAGCTTTTCTGGTCATCACTTTGTTTCCGTCACTGTTTTACTACCAATCAAATCACATTCAAATTCATATTGGCACTTTAACAACAATCTGCTACAGGACAAAAACTTCACTGATTACTTTGAATTGTTTTGGAAAAATTGGCAAAATGAAAAAACAAATTATAGTAGTTTAAGACAGTGGTGGGATATAGGGAAAATTCAAATAAAACTTTTCTGTCAACAATACACACAAAATGTCACCAGGTCAGTGGATGCAGTGGTCAGTGAGCTGGAGAGAGAGATTGTTGAGTTTGCGAGCCAGCTGGCCAGCGAGAGCGATGAGGGGGCATATCGGGGCCTGCAGCAGAGGAGGCAGCTCCTGGGCAGCCTGTTAGAGAAGAAGGTGAAGGGCTTTCTGCTCAGAGCCCGCTTTACTGAACTCAAAGATATGGACGCCCCCACAGCCTTCTTCTTCGGCCTAGAGAGGAAGACAGCAGAGAGGAAGACAATGTGCTGTCTGAGGCTGCCCGGGGGGAGAGAGGTCTCCAGCCCTGCGGAGCTCAGGCATGCTGCAGTGAGCTTTTATTCTGATCTCTACAAGGCTGAGGGCTGCGACCCGGGAGAGATGGAGTGGCTTCTCCAGGGTCTCTCCAGCCTGGACAAGGAGGAGAGCAGCAGACTGGACACTCCACTGGCATTCCCAGAGCTCACTGCGGCCGTGGCGCAGCTCTCCAAAGGGAAGGCTCCCGGACTGGATGGACTGCCTGCTGAATTCTATCAGAAGTTCTGGAGCTCTGTTTGGTGAGGACCCGTACCAGGTCCTGTAGGAATGTGTTCGGGATGGGGAGCTGCCGCTGAGCTGCCGCAGGGCAGTGATAACACTGCTACCCAAGAAAGGAGACCTCTGTAACATCAAGAACTGACGCCCTGTCTCCTTGCTGTGCTCCGATTACAAGCTGCTTTCCAAGGCTCTTGCTAATCGCCTAAAGACCAACATAGGATCAGTGGTGCACACAGACCAGTCACATTGTGTGCCCGAGAGATCGATTTTTGATAATTTGTTTTTATTAAGAGATGTTTTTAATGTGTCCAAATTTTATGTTGATTTTGGTTTAATTTCGCTTGATCAGGAAAAAGCTTTTGATAGAGTTGACCATGAGTATCTGTTTCATGTTTTAAAAGCTTTTGGTTTTGGCACTGTTTTTACTTCTTTTATAAGACTCCTTTGTCACAATTTTTTTAGTGCTGTGAAAATTAATAACGGTCTGACTGTCCCCTGTGCAGAGAGGGATACGGCAGGGCTGCTCCCTCTCAGGGGTGCTCTATGCCCTCTCTATAGAGCCCCTGTTACATCAGCTGAGGGAGAAACTAGCTGGATTGGCAGCTGGGAGGATACACCCTCCCCCCCCCCTCCATTACAGCCTTCAGTTTTAAGCTGGAATAAAACTGGGGTCAAACTTTTAGGTATTTATTTTGGGAATGAACAGTTCATGCAGCAGAACTGGGAGGGGCTGCTGGACAGGGTGAAGGGTAGGCTGCAGAGCTGGCAGTGGCTCCTCTCTCGGCTCTCCTTCAGGAGCAGGGTCCTCATCATTAATAATCTTGTCGCCTCCACGCTTTGGCATTAGCTGGTGTGCCTGGATCCTCCCCTGGTTTTTTAAATGAGATACAGAAATGCCTGGTGCAGTTTTTTTGGAACGGGCATCACTGGCTGCACCCCGCTGTTTAGTATCTCCCCCTTGAGGAGGGAGGACAGGGGCTCATTGATATCCCTAGCAGGATGGCAGCGTTTAGGCTGCAGGCTGCTCAGAGACTGTTGTACACCCCACAGCTGAGCTGGAGAGACCTGGCATTTTGTTTATTGCAAAAGACAGGGAGGCTGGATTTTGACAGACATTTGTTTTTAATATCTCTTGATTGTTTTAGTGATGCAGGGTTGGAGGATTTTTATAAGAATCTGTTAAATGCTTGGAGACTTTTAAAGATCACAAGGTCAGAAGAATCACAGAGCACACAGTGGGTTTTTGAAGAGCCCCTGTTTTTTAACCCCATTTTTAAATGCAAGGTTTTTAGCTCTGTTTTTTTTTTATCCACTTTGTTTTTTAAAGCCGGTTTTACTAAACTGGGGCATTTAATTGATTTTAACCTTTTTAGTTGGAAAGCCAGCAGGGTTTTAACCCCTGCACTGAATATTAGATCAGAGTGTTTCCTGGAGAAGGTGCTGAGTGATCTCCGGGCATCCCTCTGTCCAGCACTCTCCCAGTTTCTGAGCAGGTTTCTGGAGGAGCGCGTGGGCCCAGAGCAGGAACTCCTGTTCCCCGCAGTGCTGGTCTCCCCATCAGTGACAGAGAGGGGAGGGAGGAGAGTAGATAGTCGAGTTCATCGAGAAAGTGAGCGAGAGGTCCAGGGGGGCGGTGCAGTACAATTAGCAGGAGTTGACAGCGAGAGGTTAGTTGGACGGCATGAAATTCAAAGGTATTAACAAAGAATGCGGAGAGGTCGGAGGGGACAGAAAAGAGTAAGGAGGGAGAGAGAAGAAGGCCAGTCCCACTTCCCCATCTAGTGAGATGCGGGGTATGGGACAGGACGTAGAGAGAGGACAGGGTGGCAGGAGTTACAGTGCTTTCAGGGGACAGCCAGGTTTCAGTGAGAGCAAGGAAATCGAGAGAGGTGGGAGGCAAAGGCAGAGATGAAATCAGCTTTGTTAGCAGAAGAGTGACATTTCCAGAGTGCACCAGAGAGTGTGCGGGAGCAGAGGGATGAGGTTAGAGGGGTTGGGGGAGCAGAGGCAGAGAGAGGGCAGAGGACGAGGGTGAGAGGACAGAACAGGAATGTGAGAGACAGTCATAGCAGGACAGGCAAGCCAAATAGGCACAAAGGGAGTGGTGGGGTGGAGGGTACAGACCTGACTAGTAGATGGCATCTTCCAGAGCGCCGTTAGGTTCGGATCTATTCCAACAGTGTCTCGGCGCAGGCCTCCCCTCGCTGGACTCCCACAGCTAGACTCCCACAGCTAGACTCCCGGCTCTCTTGTTGAGGCCCTTCGGTTAGCTGGTGCTTCGTGCTGGCGTGGAAATAGCCTGCCTGATTAATATAACAGCTGGGTGGGAAAAGAACAGCTAAACTGTGTGGAAACCAATCAAATAGCAAATCAACTTCTATTCAATTTAACCACTCTCACTTGGTACTAATCACACACTACCTAACCTAATTCAAACACCACCTTACAATGTTACTGAATGTAGTTAATTTAAAATTACTTGAAGTAGGAACTTACCTATCTGCCTCAGACCCTGGTTACCTGTAGACTGACCACTAGTAGATTCACAGGTTCCACCTCACTTTGCAAGGGAACTGGCACAGCTGCGTACTGCTCTAGAGACAATACTTTCACACACTTCAATAGGATCACACCACTACAGGAGGCTGTGTGGAGACCAATCCAATTGCAAAACAACCTCTATTCAAGTTAATTAACCACACTCCCTGGTACTAATCACAAATTGCAAATCAACCTCTATTCAAATAACCACAATACCTGGTACTAATCACACACACACACTACCTCACTAAATTGAAACACCAACTTAATAATGATACTTAAATAGTTGTTAGTGTAAAATCCTTAAATTAATAATATGGAAATATTCACTAAAATTAATCTACAAATACAGTTGTATTAAGCCAATATTAAGTAAATTGCAATATGTTAATGTAACATTATTCAGCAGTTATTAACATTATTCGACTATGAAGCAAAATTCTAGTGTATATTTCCGTATTATTAAAGTTTTTTTCATTTTTTTATTTATTTAGTTGCAGTGTAGATAGAGGGGCAGAAGAGAGCTGTGGGTCCTTCAAGATCTCCTTCTCCTCCGTCTGCTTGCGTTTTCCGGGCCCCTGCAAAAAAACGTCTGCCTGAAAATGAAGAGGACCACGGGGAAACTGTGGGCCCTTGACCGGGGGACTGAAGGGATTCCCCTGCTTCCTTCTTGGGCATCTTGGGTATCCGCCCGGTCCCTCCCACCAACCATTGCCTGTTCTACAGGGTTCCAAAACCGATTCCTGCAAAGAAGGCACCACCGGTTTCTGAGGCTTGAGGCCGCTTGGGTTCCGAGGCAGCTAGTCTGAGAGGCTGTTCGGGTTCTAGCACTGGGGCTGAGGCTTTGTTCGAGGCAGGGGGGGCTTGGGTTTAGGCAGCTCCTTGTACTCAGGAGCTGAGATCTCAGAAGTCGAAACCCAGGGAGAGGGAGGCAGGTTGCAGTGCAGGAGAGGGTTCGAGAGTGCTTGCCCTCAGGGTTGTAGACCTGAGGCATGCTGGCTGCTCATGCTGTAAGATCTGATCTAATAGAAGCATTCCAAATACTGAAAGGTATTGACAATGTCGACCCAGGGGACTTTTTCGACCTGAAAAAAGAAACAAGGACCAGGGGTCACAAGTGGAGATTAGATAAAGGGGCATTCAGAACAGAAAATAGGAAGCACTTTTTTACACAGAGAATTGTGAGGGTCTGGAACCAACTCCCCAGTAATGTTGTTGAAGCTGACACCCTGGGATCCTTCAAGAAGCTGCATGATGAGATTCTGGGATCAATAAGCTACTAACAACCAAACGAGCAAGATGGGCCGAATGGGCTCCTCTCGTTTGGAAACTTTCTTATGTTCTTAAGATGCATGTCCTCTGTGCCTCTGTACAGTCTGCCTCCAGGGACACCCCGCTTTGGCAAGACTGCTTTGTTTTTAAAGCTTCAACCTGCGGCTTCGCAAGGCTCTGTAAGCCGTCCCTTCAATTCCTCATTATACTCCAAGCCCGCGTCCTGCAATCCCTTTTCTCCCAGTGCCTGGAATTCCACGGACTGGATCTTCAAATTCCCGGGATAGGCGACACTTGGGAGCGTGCTCCGCGAGTGCAATGCCAAAAAGGTCCCGGATCACCGCGAGGAATGTTTCTGCTTTTGTTCTCCTGGTTGATCTCCTCCTTCTCTTTCTTCTTTTGCTCCCCTCCCCTGCTTTCTTCGCTGTCCTCCCCGCATTCCCCCACCAGCACAAACCTCTCCTTGCCCCGCACCCGGGTCACCCAGTTCTGGAACTCTTGTTCATCCTGTATCTCCGTCCTGAGGCATTTCCATATCTGTGTGTATGTGTGTGTGTGGATTGAGATCTGGTGACTGGGCAGGCCACTGCAGTAAGCTGAATTCACTGTCATGTTCGTGGAACCATTCCTGGATAATCCTAGCCTTGTGGCATGGGGCATTATCCTGCTGAAAAAATCCATTAGCAGATGGGATGCACCTGATTGGCAATGATGTTCAGATATCCTGTGGCATTCAAACGTTGCTCCACTTTTATCAAGGGGCCCAATGTGTGCCATGAAAACACACCCCACACCATCACACCACCACCACCAGCCTGCAATGTTGACACGTGGCATGATGGATGCATGTACTCATGTGGTTTTCTCCATACCCTAGTCCTCCCATCAGCGTGAAACAGCAGGAACTGGGATTAATAAGACCAGGCAATGTTTTTCCAATCCTCCAGTGTCCAGTGTTTTCTTTCCTTAGCCCACTGCAACCGCAGTTTCTTGTGTTTTGCTGAAAGAAGTGGAACTGTTAGGTCGTCGGCTGCCATACCCCATTCGTGTCAAGGTAGGACGAGTTGTGCATTCTTTTATGGGTCTTTCGGCACCAATGTTGTACTGGATTGTCAGTTGACTAACTGTAGCCCGTCTATTGCTCTGCACAATTCGTGTCAGTCTCCTTTGGCCTCTTTCATCAAGAGCCGTTTTCGACCACTGGCCTGCCGTTGGCTGGATGTCTTTTGGGTGGTGGACCATCCTTGATACACACGGGAAACTGTTGAGAGAGAAAAAGCCAGCAGCGTTGCAGTTCTTGACACACTCAAACCGGCACGCTTGGCACCTACTACCATACCCCGTTCAAAGGCACTTACTGTAAATCTTTTGTCTTGCCCATTTACCCTCTGAATAGCACACTGTGGCAAAGTGCCTGGTAAGGGTAACAGGTGTAGCGGTGATGCGGTGCAGGAGTGACAGGCCCCTGCCATTTAGCACACAGTTTTGATTCTAATGAGGGAAGTAGCAGCATTACCTTGTCCCCTGGTCGAAAGGTTCGAATCCGTGCATTTTTGTTGTAATGCTGCTGCTGTCGGTGCTGAGCCGATCTGAGGTTGTCTCGGGCCAAACGACCGACCAAATCCAGGCGATCTCTTAGTAGGAGCACATACTTCACTACATTTTTAGACGAGCCTTTGTGCTCCTCCCACCCCTCTCTCAGCAGGTCGAGAATGCCGCGAGGCTGCCGGCCGTACAGGAGCTCAAAGGGGGAGAACCCCATGAACTCTGCGGCACTTCTCTCACCGCAAAAAGGAGGTAGGGAAGAAGCGATGCCCAATGTTTCTGCTCTTGTGTTACAAATCGCCTCAGCATCGACTTTAAGGTCTGATTAAAACAACCAGACCGTCCGATTGTGGATGATAAACGGACGTCCTGATGGGACGTATTTTCAATATTTTGTACACCTGCTGTAACGTATTGGACAAAAAATTGGTCCCGTGATCGGTCAAAATCTCCTTGGGGATCCCTACTCTAGCCATAATCTGCGCTAACTCGGTGGCTATTGCAGCGGCACTAGTGGACCTCAATGGAACTGCCTCCGGGTATCGCGTTGCATAATCCACCACCACTAATATATGCATATACCCGGAGTCAGAAGGTAGCAAAGGGCCCACTATGTCGATTGCAATGCGCTCGAAAGGAGTGGAAATAATCGGCAGTGGGACCAAAGGTGCGGGGCGCACTCGACCTGGCGCTACTCGCTGGCAGTCTGGGCATGTGGCTACATATCTCGACACATCAGTATGAAGACCTACCCAATAGAATCGAGCCAATATCCGTTCCCTCGTCTTCTCGGCTCCGAGGTGCCCCGCAAAAGGGATATCATGCGCCAGCCTCATGACCTCGGTCCGACAAGACGGGGGAACCAACAATTGTGTTACAGGCTGTCCTGTGCCCGTGGCTAGATTTACCCTATACAGTAATTGCCCCTTGATACTGAAATGTGGATATACTAGCGCCCCAGCGCCGTCAACATCCTTACCTTCAATGGACCGGACCTGCCCCCAAGCGTGCACCAGTGACGGGTCGTTATGTTGGCCCCACACTAGGTCCGCGCTTGAGTACCACGGGTCCGGTACATTGAGAGGGGCTGGAATAACCTCTGCTCTAGTCGGTCCAGTAACCTCGCTCTCTCGGTCACACTGCGTTCCCACTCCCTTCGACTGGCGTTTGTTACCATTGCAGCACTCTCCCACCAGACCCCAGCCTTGTCTCAAAAACGCTCCCTCCATTTCGCAGTCCGTCTCTCCTTATTTGTTTTTCTAGGACGGAAAAGAGGGGAAAACATTTCAGTGTGAAAAGGAAACACATCACCAATCCGTTCCTTTTTTTTCTGCCACGTTTACGTGTGTGGCTGAGACTGCCATTATTTGCATCAATTCTTTGAATTTTGGCCAGTCTCGACCCAGAATAACTGGGTGTGGCAACCTTTCCGCCACCCCGACTACAAGGTGACGTTTTATCGGTCCTACCGATAAATATACTTTTAATGTGGGGTATGCCGCCGTGTCTCCATGGATACAGGAGATGGCCAACTGACCTTGTGGCCGCCACGACACACCGCCCAGGAGAGCTGTCCTAATCAAGGTCTGCTCACACCCTGTGTCCACTAATGCGTGGGTTTTCACATTCCCTAACAAAACATTAATCAAACAAGGCCCCTCCCGACCATTTTCCCCACGCTTGCCAGTTTCAGGTGCCCAATTGCACGCGGCCACGTCACACTCCATGGCAGCGGGGCATGATCTGGCCAGATGTCCCGGCTGGTGGCACCTAAAACAGATAGGAGGGACAGAGGGGGCATAGGTTAGAAATCTGTCCCGCTGCTGGTATGGCAACGGGGCAGGGGCAGCACCTCTACCCCAGCTGGGGGCCAACCTTGGTCTCCATGGGGGGGAGGCAAGGGGGCCCAATGGGGTCGGTGCTCTAGGAGGTCTGGGTCCCGGGAACGAGGGGGGTGGTGGTGGTGGTGGTGTTGGAGGAGAGGGAGGGAGAGGTCGGCTGCTCCGAAGGGCAGGGGCCGACAGGATCCCGACCCGGGCAGAAGTCAGGGAGTCTTCGAAATCTTCCGCCAACTTGACCGCCACCTCCAGAGTGTCAGGGTTGTGGTGCCGTATCCACGCCTGGGTCTCGGTGCCGACCACATGGCAGAACTGCTCTACCACAATGGCTTCCCCCATCTGCTGGGCGGTCTTCTTCCCGGGGGTCAGCCAATGCACCATGTGGTCGCACAACCGCTCTGCAACCACCCTGGGGCGTGTCCCCGGGGCTCTCTGGTACTCCCTAAACCGCGCCCGGTGAATCTCTGTAGTGATGTTTAGGCGGCGGAGGATAGCCTGCTTGACCAGGTCGTACTCGGTGGCGTGATGGTCACTCATCGCTTGGTAGGCTGCCTGAGCCTCCCCAATCAGGCAGGGTCCCAACTGGCTGGCCCAGAACTCCCGCGGCCAAGCCACCGCGGTAGCCAGCCGCTCGAACGCCACCAAATATGCCTCCGGGTCATCCTCCGCCGACATCATCATTGCCCGTGCCTTCGGGGGCGACATCAGCGGTGTTGTGGTAGGGGTCGTCACTGCGGTAACGGCCAGCCCTACCCGTTCAATGAGCGCCATGTAGCGCTCCTCCCTCTTTCTCTCCTCTGCGTCGCGTCTGCTCTCCAGCGCCTGCAGCAGCTCCGCCAGTGCGTTGCGGTCCATAATCCCAGTGCCTGGTAAGGGTAACAGGTGTAGCGGTGATGCGGTGCAGGAGTGACAGGCAGACAACGGTATTCCAGTGAAAAAGTGCTTTATTCCTTTTCCAGGTCTGGTGACCGAAAAATAACTAAATCCCCGGCGATACACAACAATGTGTAACGCACGGGGATAACAATAAACAAGGCACAGTCCTGAACAAAAACAAACAGACGGACACCAGTCCTGGGTGAGTGCAGTCGTGATGGTGCTTTAGTGCAAACACAGATAGTGCGGGGTGCAGTGGTGCTCTGGATAGTGCTGACCCTTGGCGACAGCTCCGGAGTAGTGCTTTAACTGTCTGGTGGTGAAAAACACAGACAATTACACAGACACACACAACACAACACAACACATAATTCTTTCTCTTATTCTCTATTAACAATGAGAGCTCCTCTCTCGATCCTTCTCTCTCCAAACGTTTAACCCAAACGAAGGAAAAGAACAGCGTTACCCTGGCCCCTATATGTAATCCTGCATGATATCTAGGTAAACGGTTGCAGCTGCCTTATTACTTGCAGCTGCCCCTCGTTTACCTGTCAAATCAATACGGTCTTACAACAGAGTCTCGCTTCCTTCCAGGCTGACCCACTTCCCGGTCCCGGAAACGAACTGTCAGGCCAGCCCTTCCAGATACTTCTCCTCCCGTTC
Source organism: Acipenser ruthenus (assembly GCF_902713425.1). Classification (NCBI taxonomy): domain Eukaryota; kingdom Metazoa; phylum Chordata; class Actinopteri; order Acipenseriformes; family Acipenseridae; genus Acipenser; species Acipenser ruthenus. The sequence continues at coordinate 28,662,424 of NC_081195.1, forward strand.
TTTAGCGCCCTCACAGGTCGGGAGGAAGATTTATCACCAGAACTCATTGTATTTCTGTCACACACACATACACAATCCATGTCTCAATGGTGTGAAGGTTTAGAAATCCTTCTTTAACCTGTCTCCCCTTCATCTACATCTACATTCATCTGATTGAAGTGGATTTAACAGGTTACATCTATAAGGATTCATAGTTTTCACCAGGATTCACCTTGTCAGTCTATTTCATGGAAAGAGCAGGTGTTCCTAATGTTTTGTACACTCAGTGTATATATATAAAGACATGCTCAAATTTGTTGGTACCCTTACAGCTCATTGAAATAATGCTTCATTCCTCCTGAAAAGTGATGAAATTAAAAGCTATTTTATCATGTATACTTGCATGCCTTTGGTATGTCATAGAATAAAGCAAAGAAGCTGTGAAAAGAGATGAATTATTGCTTATTCTACAAATATATTCTAAAATGGCCTGGACACATTTGTTGGTACCCCTTAGAAAAGATAATAAATAATTGGATTATAGTGATATTTCAAACGAATTAGTTTCTTTAATTAGTATCACACACGTCTCCAATCTTGTAATCAGTCATTCAGCCTATTTAAATGGAGAAAAGTAGTCACTGTGCTGTTTGGTATCATTGTGTGCACCACACTGAACATGGACCAGAGAAAGCAAAGGAGAGAGTTGTCTGAGGAGATCAGAAAGAAAATAATAGACAAGCATGGTAAAGGTAAAGGCTACAAGACCATCTCCAAGCAGCTTGATGTTCCTGTGACAACATATTATTAAGAAGTTTAAGGTCCATGGAACTGTAGCCAACCTCCCTGGGTGCGGCCGCAAGAGGAAAATCGACCCCAGATTAAACAGAAGGATAGTGTGAATGGTAGAAAAAGAACCAAGGATAACTGCCAAAGAGATACAAGCTGAACTCCAAGGTGAAGGTACGTCAGTTTCTGATCACACCATCCGTCGCTTTTTGAGCGAAAGTGGGCTCCATGGAAGAAGACCCAGGAGGACTCCACTTTTGACAGAAAAACATAAAAAAGCCAGACTGGAATTTGCTAAAATGCATATTGACATCTTTGGACAGATGAGTCAAAACTGGAGCTTTTTGGCAAGTCACATCAGCTCTATGTTCACAGACGAAAAAATGAAGCTTTCAAAGAAAAGAACACCATACCTACAGTGAAACATGCAGGAGTTATGTTTTGGGGCTGCTTTGCTGCGCCTGGCACAGGGTGCCTTGAATCTGTGCAGGGCACAATGAAATCTCAAGACTATCAAGGCATTCTGGAGCGAAACGTACTGCCCAGTGTCAGAAAGCTCTGTCTCAGTCGCAGGTCATGGGTCCTCCAACAGGATAATGACACAAAACACACAGCTAAAAGCACCCAAGAATGGATAAGAACTAAACATTGGACTATTCTGAAGTGGCCTTCTATGACTTCTGATCTGAATCCTATCGAACATCTATGGAAAGAGCTGAAACTTGCAGTCTGGAGAAGGCACCCATCAAACCCGAGACAGCTGAAGCAGTTTGCTCAGGAAGAGTGGGCCAAACTACCTGTTAACAGGTGCAGAAGTCTCATTGAGAGCTACAGAAAACGTTTGATTGCAGTGATTTCCTCTAAAGGTTGTGCAACAAAATATTAGGTTAGCGGTCCCATCATTTTTGTCCATGCCGTTTTCATTTGTTTTCTTATTTACAATATTATGTTGAATAAAAAATCAAAAGCAAAGTCTGATTTCTATTAAATATATATATATATATATATATATATATATATATATATATATATATAGTAAAACGAATCGCACCCACACGGGTTCGTTGCCCCTTTAAAACCACGACCCAAGACACAGGAATGGATTTTTTTTCCCGCGCTGACGCGCTATTTTTAATACAAACAAAACAAAATAAACACCTAGCTCTTTCTGAGCACTGACTAAACTTTCGGGAACACCCTGACACCCCACCAAACACAACACCACAAACAGACCATATCACACAGGTTTACACCGCTTACGTTTCCTCCTGACTGCTCGGAAGCAGAGCACCTCTTCTGCCTCCTTCTATTCAGCAGCCATGAGCAGACTAACTGCCTCCCTTAAATACCCTGCACCTGGTCCTAATTTGACAATATTTACCAGGTGCAGGGGATAATTAATAATAAAACAATTAACAAATTAAATTCAACGATAAAGCAAAACAATTAAACAATAAACAAAAACAAATAAACTAAACAAATGTGCATTCCGCACATGTTTTTCTTCAGGGAGGCTTTAACCCCCTCCCTGCTGTCTCACATATCCCCCCCCCTTGTCTTTTCAAGACACCGGCCATTCGTCGGCCACCTCCTCCCCTAAAACACAACCACCCACCCTCGAGTCCATCAATGTCTCTTTTCGCCCTCTTCCATGGGCGGACTTGAGGGTGGGCCGGTCCATGTTCTGGCCCCGCCAGGTAGGGACCGCGCACCTGTGACGAGGGACCCCACCGGTTTGTCAGGGGCGACCGGCGCGACAACCGGGGCACTGGAGGTCTGCAGCCGGGGCCCGGTGCAGCGACGTCCAATCACCCAGGGGGAGCAAAGTAGTGACCAGGGGGAGCTCAAGCGCCGTCTGGGAGCTGCGCAGCGACGTCTTGGTGCTTGGGAGGAGCGGAGCATGGAACCAGGTGGAGAACTGTGACCGGTTCTGCAGACTCCTGGGCTCCAGGTCTAGCGAAGGGAGGTCCAAGCAAACCGGAAGGGTGTCCAGGAGCAAGGGGCGAGGGACCGCACACAGCGGCGGTGCCGGACTGGACCGCAGGGGTGGTGGTCGGGGCTGTGGTGCCGGCGGGCTCTTCACCTCTTCCCCCTCTTGCTCGGGCGGCGGCAGCTCCACCCCCTCTGGCTCTCGGGACGGCAGCTCCACCCCCTCTGGCTCTCGGGACGGCAGCTCCACCCCCTCTGGCTCTCGGGACGGCAGCTCCACCCCCTCTGGCTCTCGGGACTGCAGCTCCACCCCCTCTGGCTCTTGGGACGGCAGCTCCACCCCCTCTGGCTCTCGGGACGGCAGCTCCACCCCCTCTGGCTCTCGGGACGGCAGCTTGTAATAGAATATGTTACAGAAAAATAGAATTGGCTCGACATAATGTACTGGCATTTTGTACTCCTATAACCTTGCTCGCATAAGCTTGTATGCTTTGCCTAAGATAAAGTTTGTTACAAGGAACCGCAAGATGCCTACACTGCAGCTGTGGCTGTGAAGAGAAACAGGATGAGCCAGACTTGTTTCTTTGTACGTACACCCAAACCACCCATCCTGTTATCTGTTTGCTTAGCTATATGCCAGGTATGCACAGTTATAAGTTGTTTTTCCTTATATGCTAATATCTGAATCATCATTGGCTAACCCTCTGCCTTGCTGACAGTTTTAAGGTATATAAGAAACTGATCTAACTCTGTATGTTGAAACACTGCTCGATGATTATCTAGCACCCTGTGTGTTGAGAGTGTTTTCAGTTTGCAAACTTAAGAAATAAAGGCCTGTGTGTTTGGAACTCGCAGTCTCTCTTCCTTTTATTTAGAATTCCACGACATGTCGCTTTCATATTATGTTACCAAACTGTGAATTATTGGAAAATATTTTTGTTAATTTAATGAAATGTTACCAGGTATATAGCAAACAGCTGGTGTCAGTCTCATAGCCTCTAACAGGATGGCACTTGCATAAAAATGTTTTTAAAGTTTATAACACAGTGTAAGATTTTTCAATGTTAAGAAAACTCAGTTGAGCTGTTGTTTAAACTTCCTTTTCATTTATTAATTTTTATAACCAAAAACCGATTGATCTCTCTAGTTATTGTATTGGATACTGGTGTAGGTCATGTACTGCACTCAAAAAGCACCCACCCAATTATCAATATCGGAACTCATTCCAGGCCAGTAATATCTGGAGGAAATTGCCTCTCTGGTTCTGTGTTGGCCACAGTGTGCCCCTATAGCACTTGCATGAAATTCCAGGAAGAGACTGTCTGCCTCTTCAGTGCCTTTGACCACCTTCACCTTCATTGATGGCTCTGTACCCTTCTTACATATATAATAGAGCTCTCCATCTAATAAACAATAGAAAATAATAAGGAAAAAAACATGTAGACTGGGTTGTAAACACATATTCAGCTATGGCAGTGATTTTCACCCGTAGTCCTGTAGTTAGCCGTGCCTGCTTTTTTCTAAGTGAGATTGGTTACTAGGGATGAATATCTCTGAGTTTTGTTAAACGAAACGTTTGGTGAACTACAAAGTTAATATACAGCTATCCAACAATATATTATTAGGCTAATACGATTACAGTAGCATCTGTTGCTGAAAATAAGTTACGTTGGCTAATTATGTTTTCGTTGTAGTGAAGATACCTTAGACATTATTATTATTATTATTATTATTATTATTATTATTATTATTATTATTATTATTATTATTATTATTTATTTCTTAGCAGACGCCCTTACCCATTAACGAATGGTCATCAACACGGTAAAGCAACAAAAATAATATTAGCCTATTATTTATTTGGCAAATAGCGCCACCACCACCTCTCCAGGTAAGTTAGCTATACATTTTGGGGTTTTGTGAAATTTAATTTAATTTGAATTTATAGCATTTGCAACCCATCCAAGCTTTGAATTACCTTGAACCACATATTGTCCTGCACGCCTCCGGATGATGAATTTTTCCCCCTTCCTGGCCTTCTCGGGGTATTTTCCCATTGTCTTGTACAGTAATATTTCCCTGTACATTGTTGGATCCATAATCTTCGTTAAGATGACTAGATCAAAAGAGTTAAAATAGGTTTTTAATACATTTGCTACACTCATCATTATACAATCGAATATGTTGCAATGCCCTGCTGTTCATTTGATAAATTAACATAATACACTCATCTTCTCTCAGTATTTCATATGGAAATCAAACGTTACAAATCGAATCATAATTGAAACATTGTACTTCTATTTTTTTTTTTTTTACTAACCCTGTTTCTATTGTCCTCGTCACGGGCGTGACTTCACGATTTAAGAAATAATTCCTGAATAAAACAAACAAAAAGAAACTTCTCACTTAAATATTAACAGACAAAAAAACAGTACCAAGTAATATTTTAAAAGAAAAATGTGTTCTTCAATGAGAAATAAACTAAAGTATTTATGTACAAGTTTCCAGAATCTTTTCTGCTACTGCACGCTCCTCACAACACTGTCAGCAGGAATTGCTTACAAATAAATAAGTAAATAAACATTTAGAAGATTGTACTGCATTCAACTGAATTATAAAATAACTGGGTTAATTTACACGTAGTAGATTACCTCTGTAGTAATAATAATAAATAAATATAAACGAGAGTGTTTCAATGTGTTTATTGTGCTCTGTGAAACATACTGGTACAATTTGTCACAAGACTTCATTTAATTACCGTTGCGTTTTGTTTTCTTCCTCTTTTTCTTATTCATTTTCTTAGCAGACGCCCTCACTCAGGGCGACTTACAGCTCTCACAAAATATACATATTTCACAATGCAGTAAGAGCAGATAAAATATACAATAACTTCAGAGCAACGTTTACTAAAATATGTCCATGTACACAGTTCGATAATCACAATATAGTAAGAGTACATACAATACTTCCGTCCTAATAAGAGTAAGTAACTAGCTCATTTATACACATTTGAACAAACACAATATATAGTTGTTGTTGTTGTGACTGTGTTTAAACAATTTGTTCTGGATGTAGAATCGCTGAAATCACAAGCTTGCACAAACATTTTCCGTCCAGAAGCAATAAACTCGCTCCCGTTTGCAGCAGACCGCACGTTCACGTTGCAGCAGGCGCTGCTCTACAGTCTAGTGGATTGCAATGACAGGTTACGCGCTTTGCGTCGTGAGCGAGGAATCACACGCGATCCGTTGGCAGATCGCAAGGTTTGTTGCAAGCGCATGCGCACATCCGCCGAGGACACATCAATCCTAGGGGGTGTCATGGCAAATTTCGCCCCCCTGCCAAATTTGTCCCCCCCTGAGTCATGTGACATATTAGCGTACGAGTCACGTGACGATTAAGTTTCGCGATGCGAAGAGAGGATAGGGTAAACCATCTCGGCATTTTACTTACTGAAAGTTACGTTTGCTTTTTTTATTGGCATTTTTTTTTATATTTATCAATGTTTTTTGTATCATAAATGGTTGTATTTAATTTGATTGCTTTTGTTTTACTTACTGAAAATTACGTTTGCGTGTTTTTTTTACATTTATTCGTATTATTATTAGATTTATTTTTAATATTTAACAATGTTTTTTTGTATCATAAATGGTTGTATTGCATTTGATTGCTCTTCACGCGATTACATAAGAACTTTTACAGTAAATATAAAAGACATTAAATATGGTTTAATTACATATATATGCTAATAAATAATAATAATAAAGTAGAACAGCTAAATGATCACAAATGTAACGCAAACGTTATATTAAAATTGTAACTTTTCAAATAAACAAAATGTTTATAACAAACAATAAGTTAGAAGTATAGTCTGGTAATAATTTCTACACATTTGTGGGTAGTCATGTTGATGTTTAGTCTTGCTATACTTATGGATCACAATCAGGGAGTTGTCATGATTACATACAGTTGCAGACAAAATTATTGACACCCTTAACTAAAGATCATTCAAGACGCTTTTTATTTTTTTATTTTTTTATTTGAATTGTTGTCAAATGTGGTTACCATTAAGGTCGCGTATAAGCCTTTTGTGTTTAGATGACTTTGTATAGTTATTTCATACACTGCAATACCAGATGTTTCTTTAAATTCTTGGCTGTTAATGGTGGATTTTTGCGAGCTGCTCGAACAATTCTTTATGCTATAGTCGTAATTTTCCTGGAACGTCCACTTCTTTCCATCGTTTCAGTTGAATTAGTCTTCAAATACTTCTTGATTATTGTGGATTTTTGTATTACGATTTTTTTTATCCACAACGCTCTTTATCGATTCCCCTTCTGCTGTAGTAGTCACTGTAACAAGTGGTTTTCTCACATCTAGATCCAACTCCTTTGTTTTGACCATGCTGTGCTAAGTGCACAAACTATTTTGCTTCAGTTTCTGTGCATGTTTTACAGCTAATGGGTTTTTTTTGGGGTTTTTTTAAATAATATTGCTAAATTGATAAGTAGCGGTTTCTAATTGATTAATAGTGACTAACTCAATTAAGACTAACCTTAACTTACAGACTTTAATTTAAAATGTGCCAATAAGTTTGTGATCAACAAATATTGTTATTTACTCCAATAAGGCAGTATGATTAATATAGGTTATACAGTAGCTTCAGTGTATATTGTGAGAAATATTTAGGGAATGTTAAAAATTAAAGGAATTAACAGGTCAAAAGGTTTAATATTTAGCATTATTCATGCATGGTCTTGCACTAAATCTGCAAACAAATTTCTCTTAGTTTAACCATATAACTTGTCATAAAAAAATGAAGTAATACACCCTCATTGTATGTGTTGCCACTTCCTACAGTGTTTGTCAGATCATTGGCATCATCCTGGAATGGAGCCTATCATTTCTCAAAGCAGGTCTGCAGATTGGTTGTTGTTCCTTTGTTATGAGTAATACTGTATATGCATTTGTTAAATATGTATGAAGCCAAATTATATCATATGCTATAAAATAAGAATGTTTCTTCCATAACTTCGAACACTCAAAAGTACAAATTTGGAACTAGAAGCAATGTGATTGTTAACCACTACATATTGTCCCTGACTTTAGTGTCTATAATTCAGGCTCTTAACTAATGAAGCATAGAGGATGTCAGATTTGTGTAAATGCTAGAGTAGAAGTCAATCTAGATCTGAGTTGTCCAGTCTTAGTGCTGGGGAACCCTTAACAGAGCACTGCATGGCGAGCAGAAATCTGAACTCAGTCATTTTAGTGAGTTGTGTATCAGTTGTAGTAGTCAGAACCAGAAAGACATTCACAAAAAAGGCACAACATGTTGAAAAATGTAACAAACTTTATTTTCTGTATTCTTCACAATAAAACATGATCAGTACATGATCAGATTGCATATTTCCATTGTAAAGTGCTATCCAGGACTTAATGCGTAAGCAGTGGTGAAAAAAAAGCTATACTGTAGGTCAGCTTTGGTAAAAAGCCCACTCACCACGTCAAGGTCCTGACCTATGGAGTGGGGTGTTAGGAGCAGGTTTAACAGAACTTTAAAATGCCTTCTCACATAACCCACAAAAAAAGAAAGACTTTAAAGAGGCTGTCTGTCTAAAAATGACATTTCATACTGTTAACTTGTATAGTACGTAATTGTCTAATATCATTTAATAGGAATGGAAATCGAATTTGAAATTGAAGCATTACATGTACTGTCTGTAACATGCACATGTAAAATGTGAAGTTGTTTATTACTTCAGAATTACATTTACTGTACTTTTATATCATGTTACACCCACCTTATTTGGCACAAATTCACTTCAATACAGTGAATCAACCCCTCCCCCAGCTGGTTCACAATAACTACATTAAAACAAGGTGGGTGTTAGAACTGACATCCAGTTTACTTTGGATATCTCTGCCCTGGAAATACTCAAGTCAGGCAATAATTCAGTAGCTCAGAAACTAAGACTACCATACCAATTAAAAATGAAAGTGCAAAAGCATCTGCAATATTTCTCCAAATAAAAACGTCTCAATACAGAACCAAGGTCTCCTGAAAAAAAAAGTCTTCAAAATAAGTAGTTGTGTGTTCATGAAAAATAAACACTGAAGACAATGAGCCTTATTAACAATGCCCTACTGTACATATGTAAATAGTTATAAATTATGGTAAAGTTGTTTGACAGGCATTACCAAATTTTAGTGTTAGTATAATACTAAGCTGGAATGCTTAGTATAAAATGTTCAAAAAAACATATAGTAAAAAACAAAATAATAAATCTGTTTCACCTTTACTTACATGCTTACCCATGTGTGTAACTCTGCAAATGCAGCACATATACTCCTCCATACTTATGAGGTCATCTGGCTGTAGATCTTCACACTGGCCATGGAACCATTCGCCACACCTCCCGCATTCCACCATCAGCTCCAGTCCAATCCTGTATGGTCTCCTGCATGTGCAGTAGACCTCCACATCACAGAAATGTACCTCTGGGAGGGGAGTTCTCTCACAGCTCGGGAAAGGAGTAAGAGATCCAGCTACAAAACAAGAAAAAAGATATATATATATATATATATATATATATATATATATATATATATACACATATATTCTTCTTTAATACAAATTCTGTTTTCTGGTACTCACATTTCTGCTATTAGTTATATATAGAGAGATGTTTTAATCTTTTAAACCTTTTCTTTCATATATATATATATATATATATATATATATATATATATATATATATATATATATATATATATATTACACACACACGTTTATCATTTATTTAAATGTCTATGTACATCTTCAAAAATACAGGACGGCTTCAATAACTTATAATGTATTAATATTAATTTTCGATATTTATTTATTTTTTTTACCTTTCAAAACGAATGTACTGGCTTTCTTTCTGATACCCCTCTTCTCTTCTTTGGTGGCTTTTTCAGGATACTCACCTGTGCTGAGGTAGCGATATACCGCTCTTAAGTGATCCATATCGATTTATAAATGTAGTTTTCTGAGGGGGAAAAAACACAGTATTACAAATTTGTACTGTAAAAAGAAAAATGATTTGATTACAATTGTATGACGGCACCAACGAACTCCAACTGTCAGTGTCAAGATCTGTGGAGCAAAAGCAGTGACGCGCATAGCAACAGAACGCTGACATGTCACATGACTCAGGGGGGGACAAATTTGGCAGGGGGGCAAAATTTGCCATGACAGGGGCACTGAATTCGTCGTAACATCGGCACGTTTTTGCCAGACCGTCGAGAATTAAACAGTTTGAAGTTGATGAACCGTATGAATATATATATATATATATATATATATATATATATATATATATATATATATATATATATATATATATATATATATATGTGTATATATATATATATATATATATATATATATATATATATATATATATATATATATATATATGTGTATATATATATATATATATATATCCTTTTACGCCCCTCTTGCCCCGCCGGCGGAACACGGAACTGCACGTAAATATTATATTTCATAACTCATTTTTAATATTATTACAAAAGCAAAAGAGAAAAAAGCTGACTCGATATCAAAATCGTTGTTTTCCTACCGTCAAACAGCGAAGGAATTTTTCGAATCCGTCATTTCACCGCTGAGATATCCCATTCGCAATGTGTCTAGTACCCCCATGCATTCAAAACAAAAGCAATCGACTAGCTTGCGTTTTGCTGCTGCCTTTACTGTGTTTGTAACCCAATGCATCACAGAGTAATTGATGTGCAAACAAACACGCCCACCTCTTGAATGAGATAAGGGAAAAAAAAAAAAAAAAAAAAAAAAAAAACCTTTCAAAGGCAAATGCTTGTGGCAATGGCTAGCCTGTGAGGTGCCAGAAGATAACATCCCTTTTAGAACTTAGTATATCAATTGACATAAAGATTTACACAATGTTTATTTTTGGAGAGGTTTGGGGACCCTTGGGCTTAGCTTTGTAAAAACTCCTGTAGAATTTGATCCCTTTGTTCAAACAGTTCCAAATTTTTACCCAGTATTAGACATGTTGGTGAAGCACTGGAAAAAAAATCTGGCTCTTTTCATATGCTACAAGTTGAAAAAATGACTATAGAACATAAAAAAATGAAAAGCGTTTGTTGTTTTTTTATGTATTTTTTCTGGATATCTCCTTCCAGTGTGGTACTGAGTAAGACTTTTATCACACCTGAGGTTTTAGTCTTGATGCCCAAGGGGTTACCTTGAATTCAAGCCCTGAACCATGCCTGTGCTGTCTATACTTTGGAAGATATTGTGATTTATTTAAGGGCACAGCCTCCCAGGCGGAAATTGTCTGTGAGGGGCTGGGGTTTTGAGAGGAGATATATATATATATATATATATATATATATATATATATATATATATATATATATATATATATATATATATATATATTGTTGCAAACAATAACTGCATACCATGGGCAATAAAAACGTTTTCCTGTTCCGGCAATTGAATAACAAATGCTTTCTGTAACAATATGTTTTAGGATGAGATGTCAACGAGTAAGAAATTTGCTATTTTTTATTAAAACTGCCCAAAACTTCTGAAAAACTTCTGAATGGCAAAATAGCACCACCTTGTGGACCGCAGTGGAACTTGTGTTTTTCTTCGTTTTAACGTTCTTCATATATTACCAAATGCAAGGATGGAGCTGATTCAGCAAACAGGAGGAGAACGCTTCTGAGAGAGAGAGAGAGAGAGAGAGAGAGAGAGAGAGAGAGAGAGAGAGAGAGAGAGAGAGAGAGAGAGAGAGAGAGAGAGAGAGAGAGAGAGAGAGAGAGAGAGAGAGAGAGAGAGAGAGAGAGAGAGAGAGAGAGAGAGAGAGAGAGAGCCTGCAGTAATGTGGTGAGCAAGATACTCAGGATTAGAGACCATGTGGTAAAAAAACAAAAACAAAAAACAAACAAACAAACAAAAAAAAAAAAACAACGTACTGACGGACAGACTGACCCAACTTAATGACGGATATAATTAACCCCGCCCCTCGACTCAAGGCTTAAAAGTGCCAGTAAAAAAGTGATACCTGCACTGGACCAAAAATATCAATATTACTGCAGAAATGTTCGATTCGGTACCACAGAACATCTTTGACTGGACTGTGTTTGGCAAGTTTGAGTCGGGCAGCGGTAGGCAGCCCTGTCCTAGGAGCTAGAGGGGTCCTTGCGCGGCTGTCTCTGTCAGTGCCTGAACCATCCGGGCCACTTTGGTTAACCCTTCGTTTTCCAGGATGTGCTGCGGGTGACAGATGAGGTCCTGGAGAGAGAGAGAGAGAGAGAGTGAGATGAGAGGAGAGAGGAATGTTAGGAGGCTGGACTACACAGCATGGGCAGCTCTCTGTTCATTAATGAGTAGATAATGCTGACCATGCAGCTCCTCCCCAAAGCTAATCTACAATGCTTTGGTTGCAGGCAAACACCACTGCTTACTCACCCAACCATTTTTGTTTATAGTGTTTGAGGACTGTACATTGACTCTTCTATAGTGTAGGGGATCAATGCTATATATATATATATATATATATATATATATATATATATATATATATATATATATATATATATATATATATTCAAATTAGAATGAAACCCACAACCACCAACTTGTGACAAAACTAAATAAACTCAAACCACCAGGAAACAGACAGAAGACTTTAAATCTGGGATTCAAGCTGGCCTTTTGGTGCTGATGTCCTTATAGCGGTAGGTTAGTCAGTTAGTCAGTTTTAAAAACAGATCTTTTTTTTTTTTTTGATTATTCTTCAAGTAATCGAGCTCTTCAGCTCTGTCTGGCTGTCGGTGAAACACACAGCTGGATACCGACGAGCGAGTGAGCAAGTCGAAACCGCCGATAGCTGGAGTTCGTTGATTATTGATCAAAGAAGATTAGTTCACAGATTGTAGATCCCACTAGAGTTTTCGTACACTGTGTTGTATGCGCTCCGTGCGCTACCATTGCTGGTAGAGTCACGTGAGCTGTTCAGTGTGTCGATCTGTAAATAAACCCTCTTCACCTGCGGGGGGCGTATCAACTTCAACCTCAGTCTCGATCTCCTGCCTGTCACTCAGCAACGAATGCACGCGCCCACACGGCAGACAACTACTCTGTCACAAGCATTTATACCCTGTATCTTTCTAAACCAGGTTTTTAGGGAGCTTCCTAATAAAAGCTTAATCTCAAAACAAGAATTGGGTGACTATAGTAACAGGATTCATTTATCTGACTTTTTACATATCCGCCCTTACCCTGGTCCCACCGCAGTACAGGACAGCAGCACCATAATAACATTTTTTTTTAAATCTCACTTTCTTGTCAGCCGTTTTATTAAAACAGACTGGCTATACCTCAGAATGCCAACAAGATTTTTTTTTATAATGCAATACTGACATCTTGTGGCCATAAACAGCGTTGTACCATCATTTGAAAGATGGATTTTTCATGTTCCTCTAGGAATGTGCTCATTTCAATATTAATAAAAGCAGACTTCATTGAGGGGAGCTCTGAACCCCAGGACTGGGTGCAGCAGCAGCAGCAGGGCTAGTGTGAGTTTGTAACCCTGCTCAAACTCCTGGATCCTGATCATTTCAATATTACTAATAATAACAGACTTCATTGAGGGGAGCTCTGAACCCCAGGACTGGGTGCAGCAGCAGCAGGTCTAGTGTGAGTTTGTAACCCTGCTCAAACTCCTGGATCCTGATCATTTCAATATTACTAATAATAACAGACTTCATTGAGGGGAGCTTTGAACCCCAGGACTGAGTGCAGCAGCAGCAGCAGGGCTAGTGTGAGTTTGTAACCCTGCTCAAACTCCTGGCTCCTGATCATTTCAATATTAATAATAATAACAGACTTCATTGAGGGGAGCTCTGAACCCCAGGACTGAGTGCAGCAGCAGCAGGGCTAGTGTGAATTTGTAACCTTGCTCAAACTCCTGGCTCCTGATCATTTCAATATTACTAATAATAACAGACTTCATTGAGGGGAGCTTTGAACCCCAGCACTGAGTGCAGCAGCAGCAGCAGGGCTAGTGTGAGTTTGTAACCCTGCTCAAACTCCTGGCTCCTGATCATTTCAGTATTACTAATAATAACAGACTTCATTGAGGGGAGCTCTGAACCCCAGGACTGGGTGCAGCAGCAGCAGCAGGGCTAGTGTGAGTTTGTAACCCTGCTCAAACTCCTGGCTCCTGATCATTTCAATATTTCTAATAATAACAGACTTCATTGAGGGGAGCTCTGAACCCCAGGACTGAGTGCAGCAGGAGCAGCAGGGCTAGTGTGAGTTTGTAACCCTGCTCAAACTCCTGGCTCCTGATCATTTCAATATTACTAATAATAACAGACTTCATTGAGGGGAGCTCTGAACCCCAGGACTGGGTGCAGCAGCAGCAGCAGGGCTAGTGTGAATTTGTAACCTTGCTCAAACTCCTGGCTCCTGATCATTTCAATATTACTAATAATAACAGACTTCATTGAGGGGAGCTTTGAACCCCAGCACTGAGTGCAGCAGCAGCAGCAGGGCTAGTGTGAGTTTGTAACCCTGCTCAAACTCCTGGCTCCTGATCATTTCAATATTTCTAATAATAACAGACTTCATTGAGGGGAGCTCTGAACCCCAGGACTGGGTGCAGCAGCAGCAGCAGGGCTAGTGTGAGTTTGTAACCCTGCTCAAACTCCTGGATCCTGATCATTTCAATATTACTAATAATAACAGACTTCATTGAGGGGAGCTTTGAACCCCAGGACTGAGTGCAGCAGCAGCAGCAGGGCTAGTGTGAGTTTGTAACCCTGCTCAAACTCCTGGCTCCTGATCATTTCAATATTACTAATAATAACAGACTTCATTGAGGGGAGCTCTGAACCCCAGGACTGGGTGCAGCAGCAGCAGCAGGGCTAGTGTGAGTTTGTAACCCTGCTCAAACTCCTGGCTCCTGATCATTTCAATATTACTAATAATAACAGACTTCATTGAGGGGAGCTTTGAACCCCAGGACTGAGTGCAGCAGGAGCAGCAGGGCTAGTGTGAGTTTGTAACCCTGCTCAAACTCCTGGCTCCTGATCATTTCAATATTACTAATAATAACAGACTTCATTGAGGGGAGCTCTGAACCCCAGGACTGGGTGCAGCAGCAGCAGGGCTAGTGTGAATTTGTAACCCTGCTCAAACTCCTGGCTCCTGATCATTTCAATATTACTAATAATAACAGACTTCATTGAGGGGAGCTCTGAAATCCAGGACTGGGTGCAGCAACAGCAGCAGGGCTAGTGTGAGTTTGTAACCCTGCTCAAACTCCTGGCTCCTGATCATTTAAATATTAATATTAATAACAGACTTCATTGAGGGGAGCTTTGAACCCCAGCACTGAGTGCAGCAGCAGCAGCAGGGCTAGTGTGAGTTTGTAACCCTGCTCAAACTCCTGGCTCCTGATCATTTCAATTTTAATAATAATAACAGACTTCATTGAGGGGAGCTCTGAACCCCAGGACTGAGTGCAGCAGCAGCAGCAGGGCTAGTGTGAGTTTGTAACCCTGCTCAAACTCCTGGCTCCTGATCATTTCAATATTAATAATAATAACAGACTTCATTGAGGGGAGCTCTGAACCCCAGGACTGGGTGCAGCAGCAGCAGCAGGGCTAGTGTGAATTTGTAACCTTGCTCAAACTCCTGGCTCCTGATCATTTCAATATTACTAATAAGAACAGACTTCATTGAGGGGAGCTTTGAACCCCAGCACTGAGTGCAGCAGCAGCAGCAGGGCTAGTGTGAGTTTGTAACCCTGCTCAAACTCCTGGCTCCTGATCATTTCAATATTAATAATAATAATAGACTTCATTAAGGGGAGCTCTGAACCCCAGGACTGGGTGCAGCAGCAGCAGCAGGGCTAGTGTGAGTTTGTAACCCTGCTCAAACTCCTGGCTCCTGATCATTTCAATATTTCTAATAATAACAGACTTCATTGAGGGGAGCTCTGAACCCCAGGACTGAGTGCAGCAGGAGCAGCAGGGCTAGTGTGAGTTTGTAACCCTGCTCAAACTCCTGGCTCCTGATCATTTCAATATTACTAATAATAACAGACTTCATTGAGGGGAGCTCTGAACCCCAGGACTGGGTGCAGCAGCAGCAGGGCTAGTGTGAATTTGTAACCTTGCTCAAACTCCTGGCTCCTGATCATTTCAATATTACTAATAATAACAGACTTCATTGAGGGGAGCTTTGAACCCCAGCACTGAGTGCAGCAGCAGCAGCAGGGCTAGTGTGAGTTTGTAACCCTGCTCAAACTCCTGGCTCCTGATCATTTCAATATTAATAATAATAACAGACTTCATTGAGGGGAGCTCTGAACCCCAGGACTGGGTGCAGCAGCAGCAGCAGGGCTAGTGTGAGTTTGTAACCCTGCTCAAACTCCTGGCTCCTGATCATTTTAATATTAATAATAATAACAGACTTAATTGAGGGGAGCTCTGAACCCCAGGACTGGGTGCAGCAGCAGTAGCCGGGCTAGTGTGAGTTTGTAACCCTGCTCAAACTCCTGGCTCCTGATCATTTAAATATTAATATTAATAACAGACTTCATTGAGGGGAGCTCTGAACCCCAGGACTGGGTGCAGCAGCAGCAGCAGGGCTAGTGTGAGTTTGTAACCCTGCTCAAACTCCTGGATCCTGATCATTTCAATATTAACAATAATAACAGACTTCATTGAGGGGAGCTTGAACCCCAGGACTGAGTGCAGCAGCAGCAGCAGGGCTAGTGTGAGTTTGTAACCTTGCTCAAACTCCTGGCTCCTGATCATTTCAATATTACTAATAATAACATACTTCATTGAGGGGAGCTCTGAACCCCAGGACTGGGTGTAGCAGCAGCAGCAGGGCTAGTGTGAGTTTGTAACCCTGCTCAAACTCCTGGCTCCTGATCATTTCAATATTAATAATAATAACAGACTTCATTGAGGGGAGCTCTGAACCCCAGGACTGAGTGCAGCAGCAGCAGCAGGGCTAGTGTGAATTTGTAACCTTGCTCAAACTCCTGGCTCCTGATCATTTCAATATTACTAATAATAACAGACTTCATTGAGGGGAGCTTTGAACCCCAGCACTGAGTGCAGCAGCAGCAGGGCTAGTGTGAGTTTGTAACCCTGCTCAAACTCCTGGCTCCTGATCATTTCAATATTAATAATAATAACAGACTTCATTAAGGGGAGCTCTGAACCCCAGGACTGGGTGCAGCAGCAGCAGCAGGGCTAGTGTGAGTTTGTAACCCTGCTCAAACTCCTGGCTCCTGATCATTTCAATATTTCTAATAATAACAGACTTCATTGAGGGGAGCTCTGAACCCCAGGACTGAGTGCAGCAGGAGCAGCAGGGCTAGTGTGAGTTTGTAACCCTGCTCAAACTCCTGGCTCCTGATCATTTCAATATTACTAATAATAACAGACTTCATTGAGGGGAGCTCTGAACCCCAGGACTGGGTGCAGCAGCAGCAGCAGGGCTAGTGTGAATTTGTAACCTTGCTCAAACTCCTGGCTCCTGATCATTTCAATATTACTAATAATAACAGACTTCATTGAGGGGAGCTTTGAACCCCAGCACTGAGTGCAGCAGCAGCAGCAGGGCTAGTGTGAGTTTGTAACCCTGCTCAAACTCCTGGCTCCTGATCATTTCAATATTAATAATAATAACAGACTTCATTGAGGGGAGCTCTGAACCCCAGGACTGGGTGCAGCAGCAGCAGCAGGGCTAGTGTGAGTTTGTAACCCTGCTCAAACTCCTGGCTCCTGATCATTTTAATATTAATAATAATAACAGACTTAATTGAGGGGAGCTCTGAACCCCAGGACTGGGTGCAGCAGCAGCAGCAGGGCTAGTGTGAGTTTGTAACCCTGCTCAAACTCCTGGCTCCTGATCATTTCAATATTAATAATAATAACAGACTTCATTGAGGGGAGCTTGAACCCCAGGACTGAGTGCAGCAGCAGCAGCAGGGCTAGTGTGAGTTTGTAACCTTGCTCAAACTCCTGGCTCCTGATCATTTCAATATTACTAATAATAACATACTTCATTGAGGGGAGCTCTGAACCCCAGGACTGGGTGTAGCAGCAGCAGCAGGGCTAGTGTGAGTTTGTAACCCTGCTCAAACTCCTGGCTCCTGATCATTTCAATATTAATAATAATAACAGACTTCATTGAGGGGAGCTCTGAACCCCAGGACTGAGTGCAGCAGCAGCAGCAGGGCTAGTGTGAATTTGTAACCTTGCTCAAACTCCTGGCTCCTGATCATTTCAATATTACTAATAATAACAGACTTCATTGAGGGGAGCTTTGAACCCCAGCACTGAGTGCAGCAGCAGCAGGGCTAGTGTGAGTTTGTAACCCTGCTCAAACTCCTGGCTCCTGATCATTTCAATATTAATAATAATAACAGACTTCATTAAGGGGAGCTCTGAACCCCAGGACTGGGTGCAGCAGCAGCAGCAGGGCTAGTGTGAGTTTGTAACCCTGCTCAAACTCCTGGCTCCTGATCATTTCAATATTTCTAATAATAACAGACTTCATTGAGGGGAGCTCTGAACCCCAGGACTGAGTGCAGCAGGAGCAGCAGGGCTAGTGTGAGTTTGTAACCCTGCTCAAACTCCTGGCTCCTGATCATTTCAATATTACTAATAATAACAGACTTCATTGAGGGGAGCTCTGAACCCCAGGACTGGGTGCAGCAGCAGCAGCAGGGCTAGTGTGAATTTGTAACCTTGCTCAAACTCCTGGCTCCTGATCATTTCAATATTAATAATAATAACAGACTTCATTGAGGGGAGCTTTGAACCCCAGCACTGAGTGCAGCAGCAGCAGCAGGGCTAGTGTGAGTTTGTAACCCTGCTCAAACTCCTGGCTCCTGATCATTTCAATATTAATAATAATAACAGACTTCATTGAGGGGAGCTCTGAACCCCAGGACTGGGTGCAGCAGCAGCAGCAGGGCTAGTGTGAGTTTGTAACCCTGCTCAAACTCCTGGCTCCTGATCATTTTAATATTAATAATAATAACAGACTTCATTGAGGGGAGCTCTGAACCACAGGACTGGGTGCAGCAGCAGTAGCCGGGCTAGTGTGAGTTTGTAACCCTGCTCAAACTCCTGGCTCCTGATCATTTCAATATTAATAATAATAACAGACTTCATTGAGGGGAGCTCTGAACCCCAGGACTGGGTGCAGCAGCAGCAGCAGGGCTAGTGTGAGTTTGTAACCCTGCTCAAACTCCTGGCTCCTGATCATTTTAATATTAATAATAATAACAGACTTCATTGAGGGGAGCTCTGAACCACAGGACTGGGTGCAGCAGCAGTAGCCGGGCTAGTGTGAGTTTGTAACCCTGCTCAAACTCCTGGCTCCTGATCATTTAAATATTAATATTAATAACAGACTTCATTGAGGGGAGCTCTGAACCCCAGGACTGGGTGCAGCAGCAGCAGCAGGGCTAGTGTGAGTTTGTAACCCTGCTCAAACTCCTGGATCCTGATCATTTCAATATTAATAATAATAACAGACTTCATTGAGGGGAGCTTTGAACCCCAGGACTGAGTGCAGCAGCAGCAGGGCTAGTGTGAGTTTGTAACCCTGCTCAAACTCCTGGCTCCTGATCATTTCAATATTACTAATAATAACAGACTTCATTGAGGGGAGCTCTGAACCCCAGGACTGGGTGCAGCAGCAGCAGCAGGGCTAGTGTGAATTTGTAACCTTGCTCAAACTCCTGGCTCCTGATCATTTCAATATTACTAATAATAACAGACTTCATTGAGGGGAGCTTTGAACCCCAGCACTGAGTGCAGCAGCAGCAGCAGGGCTAGTGTGAGTTTGTAACCCTGCTCAAACTCCTGGCTCCTGATCATTTCAATATTAATAATAATAACAGACTTCATTGAGGGGAGCTCTGAACCCCAGGACTGGGTGCAGCAGCAGCAGCAGGGCTAGTGTGAGTTTGTAACCCTGCTCAAACTCCTGGCTCCTGATCATTTTAATATTAATAATAATAACAGACTTAATTGAGGGGAGCTCTGAACCCCAGGACTGGGTGCAGCAGCAGTAGCCGGGCTAGTGTGAGTTTGTAACCCTGCTCAAACTCCTGGCTCCTGATCATTTAAATATTAATATTAATAACAGACTTCATTGAGGGGAGCTCTGAACCGCAGGACTGGGTGCAGCAGCAGCAGCAGGGCTAGTGTGAGTTTGTAACCCTGCTCAAACTCCTGGATCCTGATCATTTCAATATTAATAATAATAACAGACTTCATTGAGGGGAGCTTGAACCCCAGGACTGAGTGCAGCAGCAGCAGCAGGGCTAGTGTGAGTTTGTAACCTTGCTCAAACTCCTGGCTCCTGATCATTTCAATATTACTAATAATAACATACTTCATTGAGGGGAGCTCTGAACCCCAGGACTGGGTGTAGCAGCAGCAGCAGGGCTAGTGTGAGTTTGTAACCCTGCTCAAACTCCTGGCTCCTGATCATTTCAATATTAATAATAATAACAGACTTCATTGAGGAGAGCTCTGAACCCCAGGACTGAGTGCAGCAGCAGCAGCAGGGCTAGTGTGAATTTGTAACCTTGCTCAAACTCCTGGCTCCTGATCATTTCAATATTACTAATAATAACAGACTTCATTGAGGGGAGCTTTGAACCCCAGCACTGAGTGCAGCAGCAGCAGCAGGGCTAGTGTGAGTTTGTAACCCTGCTCAAACTCCTGGCTCCTGATCATTTCAATATTAATAATAATAACAGACTTCATTAAGGGGAGCTCTGAACCCCAGGACTGGGTGCAGCAGCAGCAGCAGGGCTAGTGTGAGTTTGTAACCCTGCTCAAACTCCTGGCTCCTGATCATTTCAATATTTCTAATAATAACAGACTTCATTGAGGGGAGCT
The DNA here is from genome assembly GCF_902713425.1 of Acipenser ruthenus. NCBI lineage: Eukaryota > Metazoa > Chordata > Actinopteri > Acipenseriformes > Acipenseridae > Acipenser > Acipenser ruthenus. The sequence continues at coordinate 28,683,109 of NC_081195.1, forward strand.
CTGAACCCCAGGACTGAGTGCAGCAGGAGCAGCAGGGCTAGTGTGAGTTTGTAACCCTGCTCAAACTCCTGGCTCCTGATCATTTCAATATTACTAATAATAACAGACTTCATTGAGGGGAGCTCTGAACCCCAGGACTGGGTGCAGCAGCAGCAGCAGGGCTAGTGTGAATTTGTAACCTTGCTCAAACTCCTGGCTCCTGATCATTTCAATATTACTAATAATAACAGACTTCATTGAGGGGAGCTTTGAACCCCAGCACTGAGTGCAGCAGCAGCAGCAGGGCTAGTGTGAGTTTGTAACCCTGCTCAAACTCCTGGCTCCTGATCATTTCAATATTAATAATAATAACAGACTTCATTGAGGGGAGCTCTGAACCCCAGGACTGGGTGCAGCAGCAGCAGCAGGGCTAGTGTGAGTTTGTAACCCTGCTCAAACTCCTGGCTCCTGATCATTTTAATATTAATAATAATAACAGACTTCATTGAGGGGAGCTCTGAACCACAGGACTGGGTGCAGCAGCAGTAGCCGGGCTAGTGTGAGTTTGTAACCCTGCTCAAACTCCTGGCTCCTGATCATTTAAATATTAATATTAATAACAGACTTCATTGAGGGGAGCTCTGAACCCCAGGACTGGGTGCAGCAGCAGCAGCAGGGCTAGTGTGAGTTTGTAACCCTGCTCAAACTCCTGGCTCCTGATCATTTCAATATTAATAATAATAACAGACTTCATTGAGGGGAGCTCTGAACCCCAGGACTGGGTGCAGCAGCAGCAGCAGGGCTAGTGTGAGTTTGTAACCCTGCTCAAACTCCTGGCTCCTGATCATTTTAATATTAATAATAATAACAGACTTCATTGAGGGGAGCTCTGAACCACAGGACTGGGTGCAGCAGCAGTAGCCGGGCTAGTGTGAGTTTGTAACCCTGCTCAAACTCCTGGCTCCTGATCATTTAAATATTAATATTAATAACAGACTTCATTGAGGGGAGCTCTGAACCCCAGGACTGAGTGCAGCAGCAGCAGGGCTAGTGTGAGTTTGTAACCCTGCTCAAACTCCTGGCTCCTGATCATTTCAATATTACTAATAATAACATACTTCATTGAGGGGAGCTCTGAACCCCAGGACTGGGTGCAGCAGCAGCAGCAGGGCTAGTGTGAGTTTGTAACCCTGCTCAAACTCCTGGCTCCTGATCATTTCAATATTAATAATAATAACAGACTTCATTGAGGGGAGCTTTGAACCCCAGGACTGAGTGCAGCAGCAGCAGCAGGGCTAGTGTGAGTTTGTAACCCTGCTCAAACAAGAGAAAAACAAAAAAGAGAGAAAAAGAGAGACAAAAAACACAGAGGCGTTAACGATAAGCAAAGCACGATTAATCACATGGATGTTAATTTCCATCAGGATTAAACACGTTTTTAAACGTTTACATTTTAACGTTACAGGGATGGAAAGAAGGACAACCCATTGCATAGCAGCTTGATCCATCCCTGGTTTTACTGCGAGTCTAAATCAGACACACCTGAGCTTGTTACCTAGACACACTGGGGCTCATCAAGCTCGTAGTAAAACCTGGAATGGGTGAAACTGCTGTGTAACAGGAGTCTTAGAAAATCCATTCCTTTTTATACATCACTGCAACATGTATTTGTGTGTAAGTGTACAGCATTTCATAAAGAAATACTGTCTGTGAAATTCACTTGCACTGTACACCATCGTATGGCAACACCAAGATGGACGCCTACGTTTGGGCTGCAAGTTTCTGACAACCCTTAAATGCCTGAGCAAAATTCAAAATTTCTAAACATGGGTCGAAGATTTAAACTTTAGGCTATTAACACCTCTGATTCAACACACACGCACACACACTCTCTCTCTCTCTCTCACACACACACACAGCATTTTGATTGGTGGCATTTATATATCAATTCTTACTTCCAGCTCTGTACTAGACTGTACTTTAGCTAGAACTAAAAAGGGCGCTTCAAAAAACCGAGAGTACTGTGAGATTACAGTCCTCTGAAAACAAATACTGTAAAACCTACGTCTGTGACCAAAAGTTTCGCACCCCCCTCTAGAATGAACACATTTTGCTTCATAAAGTCGAATGAAACCTGCTGAATAATGTTACGTTAACATATTGAAATTACACACCGCTTTGTAGTTTTCCACGTATACTTAACGAAAAAGAAATAGAAAAATGTGGCATTTTTCAAATCGAACATGAAATACTACTGTACTGCTGTTATGTTAGGCTATTTTTGTGATATCATCGATTCTTCAGTTACACAATGTTAAATAAAAGATCTAAATGATGTTCATGTAGTTTTAATTTTTTATTTATTTTTTTTAATGTCTCAATCCTAAAATTCTAGGTGATGCAAAACTTTTGGCCAGAGCTGTAGTTTTAGGTGCTTCGATGGCCATTAAGCTAACTGTAAATGGCTTGCTGACTGTGCAGTGTGTTGTGTATACTGCTCAGTACATACAGAATATCATAATCTGGTTCTGTGCGATACAAATAGAGACCTTTTCACCTTTCTGGAAGCCGTGACCTGGAGTGGGTGAACATCACTGTGTCTCTTACACTGCACCCCTAATACTATATATATTTAATTGTACAAAGTTCACTAAGAATAATCAAACAGCACAGCTGATCTTAATGGCTCGTCATTGCCATCGGACGCTAACTATTTGTTACACAGAGATTTCAGACGGCTGCATCACATTCATATCGGGGTCTGCTACATGTTACAGCATCTTTGTCCTTTGGATATTTATAGTGGTTCATTTTGAGGTCCTTGACAATTAAAAAAAAAAAAAAGAAATAGGAGGCAGTGGATATGAAGAGCTTTTTAGTGTTTACATTTGTCACACAGACACATATATACATATACATCCCCATTCTGACTGCGTGACTCCCCCCTGCACACCACACGGCCGTGCCTTTACCAGGGGAGACCCTCGGTGAACTGTTTATGTAAACCATTGGTACGAAAAGTTGCACTGCCATGGTTCTGAAAAAATAGGTCAGCATTAAAAAAAAAAGTATAGCATAGCTGGAAAACTTAATATGGTGCAATTATAGATATTGAATGACAAGCTTATTGCTTCGGCCCCCTGTGAATGAAGAGACCAGGACAGGAGGGAAGTGGATGACCAGCTCACCTCAGACACTCCCAGGTTTCTGCAGGCGTCGATGAAAATTCTGCACATTCCGTCTGCTTTTGGCAGCGCTGATCTTCGGCTGAAGGACAAACAAACAAACGAATTAATTCCAGTACAGACACAGTGGTGTCGTGGAGCCGGCACGCAGCTCCTCTGGTTTTCTCTAGGCAGCTCGGACATCCTCGCTCTGCCACCTGACTGACACACTGACCCGTAAAGTAAAGGCATTCTGACAAGAGGGAGAAAGACACTGTGTGGAAACACTCACCATGGCGGGGGAGGGCACGTGGATGATGGCCACACTCCGTGGCCTCACGTGGTTGGCCAGCTGGCAGAGGGTGGCTCTGTTTGAGAGAGCCTCGCCCTGATCTTCGTGCAACGAGCGCCGTAACCTTGACACGAGGGGCTGAGAGAGAGAGAGAAAGAAAGAGAGAGAGAAGAAAGAAAGAAAGAAAGGGAGAGGGAGCGAGAGAGCGAGAGAGAGAAGGAAAGAAAGAAAAACATTAGAGAGAGTGAGACAGACAGAAAAAGAGAGAGAGAAGAAAAAACTTAATAAAAGACATCGAGACACAGGGGTATTCCGTTACTGAACCACTGCAAAGCTACACAGAGCTGACATATGCATCGCCATCAATTTGTAGATCTCACATTTTCAAATATGTGATTATTTAAGGCAATACACAGAAGTAGGCTATTTAAATTGTATTTGGATGCACACACAATTCTAAATAGTATGCTGTCATATAGTCTTTGAAAATAATGCATATAAGAGGCTAACATTGTTCTAAATTCTAGATCACTCTTTGTTTGAGTTTGTGTGCGTGTGTGTGTGCGTGTGTGTGCGTGTGTGTGAGCGTGTGGTGCCCTATTCTTCATTTTGCAATATAAAATAAAGTCTACAGCATGTATTGGTTTTTGTATATTTTAATGCCACTATCATTTAATGTGCATTTTTTTAAAGCAATATAAAGTGATAATAGTGTAACGATTGGCTATCAGGGGTTCCTGGCAAATACACAATTCACCATATTTAATTGTGACCAAACCGCTACTAGGACATAACATGTGCACGATTTATGAGTAACACCACTCGAATCCTATGCCAAGGAATTATAAACAGGACAGAGGAGAGAAGAAGCTGGAACAGAACCCAGAGAGACAGTACAAATTGAGCAGTTATTGTGCTCTGCAGGTAATAGACCTTTTGGAGAGTTGGCTCAAATACAGAACAAATTATTTCATAATAAATCACATGATGATTTCCATTACACGAGAGTAGATGTTAAAACATCATGCTGATTTGAACTCGGCTCTCACCAAGATAAGCACCAACTAAGATGTAGCTTTACAGTAAACTAATGTGATCCATCTGTGTCTCCATCCATTTACGTTTCCTTCCATATGATGATGTAGATATCCTTCTGTCTGGTGTTGATGGCTGAAGTGTAATGCTGGCTCCAGGGATCAGCTTATTTTGCCTCCCTGGCGCATCAGCACACACAAAGGTTGCGATGCCGGCCTCCGGGGATCAACCACAGTGCGGTCTCCCCAGCGGATCAGCATGACAACCGTCTGGATTGAGCTAAGTAGGGTACATCTCTGGGGTCTTCAAGTGGGCACCTTCTATCCTCAGTGTTTCGTCGACTAGCCCACGACACCTCAAGAGGGCTCGACGGTGATTCTGGCGTCCCAGCATCACCCCCCTCCGTCCCCCACTCAACTCAGCCCAGCTTACTTACCTGTACATCAGCGTTTCTTTCTTTCTATTGTGAGATCCCCAGCTAGAATCTTTCCGTCTCAACCACAGCCAGTTGCTGCTCTGGGTTGTAGAGTGTGCCACAAATCCTCGACAACCCACCTCCACTGGGTAAACCCGAACTCTCCATCCTCACTGTTCCACTTCAGTGGCTAGTTGAGCATACCGCAGTTTCTTCCTCTCATACGCCTCATCTACAGCGTCCTCCCATGGCACTGTTAACTCTACCAGATGAACAAGGCGTGCTGATCCAGACCACAAGAGAAGAAGATGTTTGAATTTTGATGATTTTATATGTTTATGGTAATTTTATGCCATTAATCAATGTGGTTGCCAAACCACAGAACCAATCAGCTTCATATTAACAACAGTTAATCATGGACTATCCCTCAACATGTATAGCAATTTTCAGAACTCTGCAGTAAGCGGTTTCCGACACATAATTCTGCAAAATCCAATATGGCTGCCGAACCATGTGACTTGTGCAGATTTGCTGAATATCACCGACTATCATCCATAGGCATCTACCGGTGTACCGAATCTCGTGAGTTTTTGAGCATGTTTTGGCAGAAAACAAAATAGAATAAATAATAATAATAATAATAATAATAATAATAATAATAATAATAATAATAACTAGAGTTGCGAGCAACTTTACGGCTTCCAAGCAGTTATCGTGAAATTTAAGCGCATTGGTTATTATAAATGAAGCGCTATCACAACTGTGATAACTGTGTCAAATTTGGCACACATATTGGAATTATTGGATAGTAGAAAATTTAAATTCTGCAAAAACCAATATGGCTGCCGAACCATGTGACTTGTGCAGATTTGCTGAATATCACCGACTATCATCCATAGGCATATACCGGTGTACCGAATTTTGTGAGTTTTTGAGCATGTTTTGGCAGAAAACAAAATAAAATAAATAATAATAATAATAATAATAATAATAATAATAATAATAATAATAATAATAATAATAATAATAATAAGTGCAGTCATATAGACTTTGAAAATAATGCATATAAGAGGCTAACATTGTTCTAAATTGTAGATCGCTCTTTGTTTGAGTTTGTGTGCGTGTGCGTGTGTGTGTGTGAGCGTGTGTGAGCGTGTGGTGCCTATTCTTAATTTTGCAATAGAAAATAAAGTCACAGAGGAGAGGAGAGAAGAAGCTGGAACAGAACCCAGAGAGACAGTAGAAATGGAGCATTTATTGTGCTCTGCAGGTAATAAACCTTTTGGAGAGTTCTCAAATACAGAACAAATTATTTCATAATAAATCACATCCAAAGTTATATGATAGCACTCAATAGTTAACCATCTGGCCCAACAAACATTATATCTGGCTGAATCAAAAACATCATATTGCACACTTGATAAACTCATTATAGTTTGCACATAAATACTAATTATTGCACATCAACAGTAGCCCAGTTATATTGCACACCTTGGTTAATCATGTATATTTTGATCAGTGAAAAAAAAACTCCACACGTCTTTTAAATACACTGGCTGCTTCATTGCCACCGATTGAGGATTTGCGATTGTGGTTTTTATCAGTTTATTCTTAATTATAACTACAAATGTAGTTATGAAATAGAATTTAAAAAAAATAACAGACGCCATATCAGTAATTAGTTTTGTCAGTACAGTATACCCATTCACTTGAATTCCGTATGTAGATACTACTGAATCAGAGCCGATTAATCTGTAAATGCAGCCCTATAAATAAACCTTAATATAATTAAAATAAACGGTAGAACGTAAGAACATAAGAAAGTTTACAAATGAGGAGGCCATTCAGCCCATCTTGCTCGTTTGGTTGTTAGTAGCTTATTGATCCCAGAATCTCATCAAGCAGCTTCTTGAAGGATCCCAGGGTGTCAGCATCAACAACATTACTGGGGAGTTATTTCCAGACCCTCACAATTCTCTGTGTAAAAAAGTGCCTCCTATTTTCTGTTCTGAATGACCCTTTATCTAATCTACATTTGTGACCACTGGGCCTTGTTTCTTTTTCAGGTCAAAGAAGTCCCCTGGGTCGACATTGTCTATACCTTTTAGGATTTTGAATGTCTGAATCAGATCGCCGCATAGTGGTCTTTGATCAAGAATGAATTGATTGAATTCTTTTAGCCTGTCTGCATAAGACATGCCTTTTAAACCCGGGATAATTCTGGTTGCTGCTCTTTGCACTCTATCTAGAGCAGCAATATCCTTTTTGTAACGAGGTGACCAGAACTGAACACAATATTCAAGGTGAGGTCTAACTAATGCATTGTAAAGTTTTAACATTACTTCCCTTGATTTAAATTCAACACTTCTCACAATATATCCGAGCATCTTGTTGGCCTTTTTTATAGCTTCCCCACATTGTCTAGATGAAGACATTTCTGAGTCAACATAAACTCCTAGGTCTTTTTCATAGTTCCCTTCTTCTATTTCAGTATCTCCCATATAAAATGTATAGTGCAATACTTTACACTTTTCTCTATTAAATGTCATTAGCCATGTGTCTGCCCAGTTCTGAATGCTGCCTAGATCATTTTGAATTACCTTTGCTGCTGCAGCAGTGTTTGCCACTCCTCTTATTTTTGTGTTGTCTGCAAACTTAACGAGTTTGCTTACTATACCAGAATCTAAATCATTAATGTAGATTAGGAATAGCAGAGGACCTAATACTGATCCCTGTGTTACACCACTGGTTACCTCGCTCCATTTTGAGGTTTCTCCTCTAATCAGAACTTTCTGTTTCATGCATGTTAACCACTCCCTAAGCCATGTGCATGCATTTCCTTGAATCCCTACTGCGTTCAGTTTGAGAATTAATCTTTTATGGGGGACTTTGTCAAAAGCTTTCTGGAAATCTTAATAAACCATGATGTATGCTTTGCAATTATCCATTTTCAATGTTGCATCCTCAAAAAAGTAAGTTAGTTAGACATGATCTCCCTTTCCTAAACCCATGCTAACTTCTGCCTCTGTTATGCTAAAGTTATTTAAAATTGGATAGGAACAGGTCGACATGTTGGGGCATGTTGGTGTCCTCCTTTGTAAAAACCTGTCAAAAGTAATCATTTA